>NC_056729.1:1777092038-1777237038 GCF_019279795.1 Protopterus annectens
CCTCACCTCAGGCTTCGTGCCCACTGAGTGGCGCACAGCTACAGTTATCCCACTCCACAACGGAGGATCCACCTTGGATCCCAGAAACTACCACTCCATCAGTCTGATGAGCCTGATCTGCAAGGTTATGGAAAGTATTATCATGGAACTTATAAACAAATATATTGGCAACCTTCAAACACTGGACCCCACCCAGTTTGGGTTCATGAAGGGCCGATCTTGTCTCCTAAACCTTACTGACTTCTTTGAATCAGTCTCCAGAGCTGTGGACGAGGATAAGGCAGTCCACACAGCCTATCTGGACCTCGCCAAGGCCTTCGACACCATCCCCCACTCTGGAATCATGGATAAACTTACTAAGCTGGGCATTAATCCCTACGTCACTCGATGGGTTGCCAACTGGCTTACTGACAGAACCCAGACTGTAAACGTAGCTGACTCCAAATCCAGCTCCAGACAAGTGACAAGTAGAGTACCTCAGGGTTCAGTCCTGGGACCACTCTTGTTTGGCATCTACTTCTCTGAAGTACAGGCCAACACTAAGGGAATCTGTCTAACAAAGTTCGCAGATGACTGCAAACTGGGAGCCATTACTTAATCCCCAAATGATGTGGATACTCTACAAAAGGGCCTTACAGAAACAGATGCTTGGTGCCAGAGCCATGGGCTCAAGCTTAATGCCAAGAAATGTATAGTTATCCCCTTTGGGAAAAAACATGTATCCATGAATTACCATATAGGTGGCAGTACACTAAACACCGAAAGTGTGATAAGGGACTTAGGGACACAGGTGGACAGTGGTCTCACCTTCGATAACCACATCGCCACAACAGTCAGGAAATCCTTCTATGTGGCACACCTCATCACTAAGGGCTTTTCATCCAGAAAAAAGGAGGTCATTGTCCCACAGTACTCATCCCTCATTAGACCCATTATAAAATACAACGCCCCATTTGGTATGTACCTCTCAAGACATCTGCAACAACTGGAAAGGCCACAGAAATACCTCACTAAAAGAATCACAGGCCTAAAGCAGATGCCCTATGCTGACCGCCTTAAAAAACTCCAGCTTTACTCTGTCGCATATTGTCTACTCTGAGGCGATCTCTGCTTAAAATACAAGGCCATGTCAAACCCAGAGCTGCTAGACATGCTACACTTAAAGAAATCCCAATCCCTCAGAGCCACACGCTCCAGGGATCTAAATCTTGTCATTACAATAAACAAAACATGCTGGAGGGATAGGTTCCTGACCCAGAGACTCCCCAGACTCTGGAATAGACTGCCCATACATGTCAAGCAGAGTGCCTCTTTGGCCCTTTTCAAAAGGAATCTTGATGATTGGATGGGAGAAAGGAAATTCACCCCGGGGAGCACGTCAGTCACCCTGCTAAACAGGGCTCCAGGGAAGTAAATAGTGTGGGAAGAAAATAGCCAGGGAATTGTTATGGCTAGGCTTGCATAGGCCCTAGAGCTGATATCCTAGTACCAACCTATGAACCTATGCTGTTTGAAATATGAGCATCTGCTTAATGTGAATGAAATTGCAAGCATTGCCGAGATTGTGAGTTCTTAGTTAGTTCAGTTTTAAGGTATTGTGCAGAGTTATATTGGTTGGAACTGGTTACTTTCTACGGATTTCCGGCTGCTGTTTGAAATGCGAGTATCTGCTTAATGTGAATGGAAATAGAACTGCGAGCATTGCCGAGTTATCAGCTTGCATTGTGCAGAGTTATCAGCTGAAACATGCCTTAAGGTATTGTGCAGAGTTATATCAGTTAGATTTCCGGCTGCTGTATGCGAGCGTCTGCTTAAGGTGAATGGAATTACGAGTATTGCTAAGTATATAACTTGCATTGTGCAACATTATCAGATGAAACTTGCCACAGAGAATGAATGCATTGTGCAGAGTTATCAGTTGAAACTTCCCACAGAGAACAAACGGAATCAGGTGTGTGTGTGTGTGTGTGTGTGTGTGTGTGTGTGTGTGTGTGTGTGTGTGTGTGTGTATATGTGAATACACCTGGTGGCTAGAGGTACTCAGGCTCAAACCCTGTACCTTGGGTACAAGGTAAAAATAGGCTAAAGTCCCTAGCTGCCACTTGTGAATTTATGCCTCATATTTTTGTTCTATTCTTCATTAAATCTGTGGTTTTTCAGGGTTGCTCATGAAATTTGTGGTTTTGATGATTTTTGTGGCAAAGCCCTGAAGAACTGGATTCAAAAATAATGACAGGCAAATTATTCTAGCAATTTTCTAAGTTTATAAGATGAGTGTCTGGAATGTGTCCCTATTTTATAGATTCATAGATTATTACTAGGCTAACTGTCCTCATGGACCATTTTTAAGCCTAGCCAGTTACCCCCTGTGAGAATCAAAACTTGCACCTTGCGTTTCTAAGGTAAGCACCTTAACCATTATGCCACCCTCCCTTCCCTTTTGGGTCTGTATTCCCTCATTATTGGCTTTGTCCAGGTTTTTGTGCTAAGATGTTGCGAGCTATTGTGAGAACTGAATTCTGTTTTGTCCAGGTATTTTGTGCTAAGAGGTTGAGTGCTATTGGTCAGAAGTGAGATTAAATGATAGCCATTTAAGTTTCAGTCTTCCTACTTTTTAAGAAACTGCTGATTTGGCATAGTGGTATGTTGCTCTGACTGTAGTGCATAGGGTTCTGGTTTCAAGACTTGGAAATGACATGCATGGTGGTAACACAACATTTTATTCTAACAACTTTCCAAAGTTATACAAGCAATGTTCAAAATGTGTCCCTGGTTTTTGGCCTTTTGTTATCGTCCCCAAAAAAACTGAAATAAGTGCGAGAAGCTGTGCAAGATGCCTATGGCTTACACTACTATCATATTATTTATATATATATATATATATATATATATATATATATATATATATATATATATATATATATAGTGTGTGGAAGTAAACTTTTATGATGGAAATGTTCTAAATTTGGCAGTTTTGTCATTATTGGTTCATGCATTTTGTTTCATTGACTAATGGAAAAATGTTCAAACAATAAATTTAAAATTGTGCTCTAACTTGAGTCTAACAAGTGCTCTGTTTTATGCAAGGAATATAATTTAATAAAGTCAGGAAGGTGTATCAAATAACGCATGTATGTTTCTTGTTTTGTGTGCAAGGGGCCTATGATTTGAAAACAGCACAAAGGTAAACTTTGGGTTTCAATGCTGTTTCAATGAATGGGAGTTCCAAGGGCAGAGAAGTTTTAATGCCAAGTCTATTTTTTTATTGAGAGACAATGTTGCTTTGTTTAGCAGATATCTATTAGTGTTTGTACATTGTGCTATAAAATGTAAAAATAAAATCCAAATAATCATTGTAGAAGTAAAGCAGCATGCACACATTAGTGTTTGTGGTAAATGGGGTGAAATAGCCAGGTAATGGGACATTGGAATGGCTGCAGGGGGGCTCTGGTGCCATATTTTGGTTGTCTGTTCTTCAGTTTGCATTTGAAAGTTGGTATCCCACAATTCCATTGGAGGGGGCGGAGTTATGTAATTATGTATGCAAAATTTACGTTAATCCGCATACAGATTTGTACCTATTTTTCATGGGCCTTGTCCAGATTTTTGATGTTTCCAGGTTGAGAGGTATGACAGTGGCATTAACAGTTTAGGAAATTAAGGATTATAGAACTGTTCAGCACAGTGGCTGATGTGTTCAGGCAAACAGTACATTAGAAGAAGAAAGGTGGTACTTACCTCAGTGAAGAAATTTACATAACCAGTCCGACATTCCACATAATGAAGGTATATTACATAATCAGTGCCATGTTCCAAGTAATGAAGGTATATTACATAATCAGTGCAACACTGCATATAATGAAGGTATATACAAGTTAAGTAATGAACAATAAAGTCTGGTCGATGTACTGTAAGGAAAGATGTCAGTGCAAAGAAAGAAGCTGTACAACACTTTCATATTATGCACTGTACATGAGTTTGAATTAGTCTAGGATGAGGTGAAAATACTGAGCAAGATAGCTGGAAGTAATGAAATAGGTAGTAGAAGGATACAATGTATCCTTTGTTTATAACAGATATACTAAGCTCGGACAACAAGATCAAAAAGTATGATGATGTCACAAAAACTGCTGTGTCTCTTACAGAATGCGGGCGGGTCTCCATGGAGATCTAGGCACCTGACACTGTTAAGGAGGCTTTAATGTGTAAAAAAAGTACAACTAGTTAAGAAGATGTGGTACAACTGTGGCCTTGGCAGTGGTGGGTGTGTCACATTAAGGAGCATAGAACTGAAATGGGATTAAGAGGGTATAAAACCATGAAAGAACATTCCAGAAAACATGACTGAACTAGTAAGTCAATAATGAACAAATCGGAGGTCAGTGACTGGCCCAGGTAGCATATAGGCAAGCCACACGTTTCTTTTTGAACCACTGTTACAACAAATGGGATGATCCCTCATAAAAAAAATAAATAGATAGATACTGTAGATATATTCTTATCAGTGGGACTTCTACTTTTAATGTCAGAGGTGAGGGTTGACAGGATATTAAACCCAAATACTGCTGTGGAATTTGGCATCACATTTTGTAATTGTTGCTTATTTATTTTATTTATTTATTTTATTTATTTATTTGCTTTTGTTAACCAGGAAAGTCCAATGGGCTGAAATGAGCCAATTTTCAGTGGAGGCCAGGGGAGAAAAGCTCCAAAAAAAAAAACAAACAATGTACATAATTAAGAGATTATTTAGAGAGTTAATAACAGCATTTAACAATATACAAGAGTAATAACAGCATTTAACAATATACAATAGAATAATATAGGAGTCAGAAGTGACACAGTAACAGGCAATGTATAGCAACATGTTGTGGCAGACTCGGGTGCTTGGCAGGTATTCAGTAGATCAGACAGATAAGGATAATCTGCACTTACACCATATGAGGCAGGGTGAGGCACACTGTGCTGTGATTAGGGTGAGTACTACCATGTGAGGCAGGGTGAGGCATGCTGTGCTGTGATTAAGGGTGAGTACTACCATGTGAGGCAGAGTGAGGCATGCTGTGCTGTGGTTAAGGGTGAGTACTACCATGTGAGGCAGGGTGAGGCATGCTGTGCTGTGATTAAGGGTGAGTACTACCATGTAAGGCAGGGTGAGGCATGCTGTGCTGTGATTAAGGGTGAGTACTACCATGTGAGGCAGGGTGAGGCACACTGTGCTGTGATTAGGGGTGAGGACTACCATGTGAGGCAGGGTGAGGCACACTGTGCTGTGATTAAGGGTGAGTACTACCATGTGAGGTAGGGAGAGGCACACTGTGCTGTGATTAGGGGTGAGTACTACCATGTGAGGCAGGGTGAGGCACACTGTGCTGTGATTAAGGGTGAGTACTACTATGTGAGGCAGGGTGAGGCACACTGTGCTGTGATTAAGGGTGAGTACTACCATGTGAGGCAGGGTGAGGCACACTGTGCTGTGATTAGGGGTGAGTACTACCATGTGAGGCAGGGTGAGGCACACTGTGCTGTGATTAAGGGTGAGTACTACCATTTGAGGCAGGGTGAGGCACACTGTGCTGTGATTAGGGGTGAGTACTACCATGTGAGGCAGGGTGAGGCACACTGTGCTGTGATTAAGGGTGAGTACTACCATGTGAGGTAGGGGGAGGTACACTGTGCTGTGATTAAGGGTGAGTACTACCATGTGAGGCAAGGTGAGGCACACTGTGCTGTGATTAGGGGTGAGTACTACCATGTGAGGCAGGGTGAGGCACACTGTGCTGTGATTAAGGGTGAGTACTACCATGTGAGGCAGGATGAGGCACACTGTGCTGTGATTAGGGGTGAGTACTACCATGTGAGGTAGGGTGAGGCACACTGTGCTGTGATTAGGGGTGAGTACTACCATGTGAGGCAGGGTGAGGCACACTGTGCTGTGATTAAGGGTGAGTACTACCATGTGAGGCAGGGTGAGGCACACTGTGCTGTGATTAAGGGTGAGTACTACCATGTGAGGTAGGGAGAGGCACACTGTGCTGCGATTAAGTGTGAGTACTACCATGTGAGGCAGGGTGAGGCACACTGTGCTGCGATTAGGGGTGAGTACTACCATGTGAGGCAGGGTGAGGCACGCTGTGTTGTGATTAAGGGTGAGTACTACCATGTGAGGCAGGGTTTGGCACGCTGTGCTGTGATTAGGGGTGAGTACTACCATGTGAGGCAGGGTGAGGCACACTGTGATGTGATTAGGGGTGAGTACTATCATGTGAGGCAGGGTGAGGCACACTGTACTGTGATTAGGGGTGAGTACTACCATGTGAGGCACGCTGTGCTATGATTAGGGGTGAGTACTACCATGTGAGGCAGGGTGATGCACACTGTGCTGTGATTAAGGGTGAGTACTACCATGTGAGGTAGGGTGAGGCACACTGTGCTGTGATTAGGGGTGAGTACTACCATGTTAGACAGGGTGAGGCACACTGTGATGTGATTAGGGGTGAGTACTACCATGTGAGGCAGGGTGAGGCACGCTGTGCTGTGATTAAGGGTGAGTGCACAATAGGGAGAGTGAGGAAAAGTGTGGGTATCTGAGAGATGACTCAGGTTAGTAATCAGGTGACTGAGGAATTGGGGATGGTGCAAGGGCATAGCCAATGAGAGGAGAGATGTTAGTAGAGTGATTTTTTGAATGACGGGGCATTACTTATAGTCCGTAGAGAAGGTGGAAGGGCATTCCGGAGTTTAGCTACAGTGAAAGAGTAAAGGTATTGGCCTACAGGGAGTTTAGGTCTCTTAACTTGGATAAATGATTGATTTTCAGATCTTAGCAAATGGTTTGGTTGATAAAGAGTCAGAAGTGAAGCCAGGGCTGGGCATTTGGAGGAATTTTAGATAAATTTGTGTGCTGTGGCTAGCTGTATGGAAGTTTGGTGCTGTGGGAGATCTAGCCATTTCAGGGATTGTAATGAGTGACAGCGGTGAGAGGAATATTTTGCTCTAGTAACGAATTTAGCAATTTTGTTATATCAGCTCTCCATTTTATTTTTTAATAACGACTGGATGTTTGTCAGAATGGGGGCACCGTAGAAGAGAGAAGGTAGGAGAAAAGTTTGGGCGAGTGTTTTTCTAGTACAGTAGTTTAAAAAGTGTTTATGTCGGTAGAGGGTACCACGTTTTTGATGCGTTTTTTTGATGGTGTTGTGGATGTGTTGGTTAAGGTTAAGTTGTCATTTAAGATTATGCCAAGTAACTTAGTATGGGAAACTATCTCTAAGGCAGTCTTGTTGTAGGAGAAAATGATGAAATCAGATTTATTAATGGTGGTAATTTTTTGGGGTGTAAAGAGCAAGAGTTTTGTTTCATTTGGGTTGAGGGCGAGGTGATTATTTGTCACCCAGGTTTTGGTAATAGAGAAAGCATTCTGGGTGATGGTCAGAAGTTCAGTTTCAGAGTTACCGGAGGAGATATTAGTAGAATCATCCATGTATTGAACTACAGATGCATGAGTGAGAGTGGAGTGAAAGTCATTAATAAAAATACTGAACAGGAGTGGGCCTAAGATGGATCCTTGGGGAACTCCAGTGGAAGTAATGAGAAAAGGAGATAAAGAGGGCAACCATTTGGGGGATTGTTGTTTGTTTGTGAGGTAACGGGTGAACCAGTTAAGGATCGGTGTGGATAAGACTAGTTGTGAGAGCTTAGAAAGGAAGGAGAGGATGGGAGATGGTGACAAAAGCTTTAGAGAGATCAAGAAAGAGTGCGGAGACAAGATTACCATCATTGCAGCTGTGGTTAACAGTGTCTAGAAAGAATAGGAGAGCAGTTGTAGTACTATGGCCAGGGCGGAATCTATGCTGAGTTGTGGAAAGTAGTTGGTTTTGGGACAGGTAATCCATGAGTTGAATTTGAATACATTTTTCCATTACTTTAGAAATAGGAGATAGAATGGCTATAAGGCGGAAATTTAAGATGTCCAAATTATTACCGCCTTTATGTAAGGGTATGATATAAGCTTTCTTCCAAATGGATGGTACATAGGCTTCTTGGATAGATCTATTCATGAGAATCTTCAAGTTTATAGAGCTGAGTATATTTTCTGTGCTATTCTGTATTATAGAGCTAAATTGTCTGCTTCATATCTGTGTCTTACTGCTCTGCAAATCTATAGAAAACAGTATATATATTTTTTATAATTTGCACATTCCTTACATCTGTGTTGAAACTGTTTCCCCACCCCCCATCCCTGTTCTTGGTTGTAGTTTAAATTTGGTGGCTTTTGCAGTGCCCGCCCCACTGTAGATTTGATCTAAGACACTCCCCCAGGACATCTCTTTACCGCATTCTACCTAATAAACCCTTTCTGCACTTGCTTTTAGTCCTTTTTAATTTAATTACATTTTTTCAAACTGTGTGTGGACTAATATTGCTACATATTCAAGTGTGCCAGCTTGCACTGCATGAGAATTGTATTTACTACAGCTTTTGCTACTTTTCTAAAAAAAAAAAAAAAAAAAAAAAAAAAAAATCTTCTGCTTTTACTGTACTTGTGTTTCTTCCTACTTTATTTTGCTTTTGCATCATCTTAAACGTTCTCAATTGTATTTATTACTCCTTGGTGTAACTCATTCTAAGCCTTTTAGTTTAAACACTTGGGTTTCAGACCAGTTGTTTTACATTGAGAGGGTTTGTGGTCTGCACTGTAGTGGCAGAACAGGTAGCTTACATCCCTCTAAGTTGGGAACTGCTGATTGAGGGCTCAGTGTCTGCTATTCTAAAAGTATATTAATTCTGGTTTAAGCACTTGGGCTTTCAGGCCAGCTATTTTACATTAAGAGGGTTTCGTGGTCTGCACTCTTGTGGGAGGAGTGGCTGGACTCTGCCCTTCTGAGCTGGGAATTTCTGGTTGAAGGCTTATAGTGCATGCATATCTGAATTTCTTCTTACTGAAATTGGTACACCTTGTTTGCTGTAGCATAGACTAGATCCAGGCCTGCTGAATCTAGCTTTGTTTGTATAACTTGAGCACTAATCCAGGCATTATTTAAAGTATTCAGTTGTATTTATTACTGCTTGGTAGTAACTTGGTTAAAGTGTAGCTATCATTCTAAGTCTTTTGGATTAAGCACTTGGGCTTCAGACCAGTTGTTCTACATTAGGAAGGTTTGTGGCATGCACTGTGGTGGCAGGACAGGTAGCTTTCATCCTTCTAAGTTGGGAACTGCTGATTGAGAGCTCAGTGTCTGTTATTCTTAAAGTGTATTAGCTCTGGTTTAAGCACTTGGGCTTCAGGCCAGTTATTTTACATTAAGAAGGTTCGTGGTCTGCACTCTTGTGGGAGGAGAGGCTGGACTCTGCCCTTCTGAGCTGGGAATTTCTGGTTAAAGGTTTATAGTGCCTGAATATTTGAACTGTATCTTACTGAAATTGGTACACCTTGTTTGCTGTAGCATAGACTAGATCCAGGCCTGCTGAATCTAGCTTTGTTTGTTTGCTTGTTATTTCCCTGGAACGCTAATTCCAACTAAAACGCGGCTTCTCAGCGCTTCTGTGGATCCCTAGTGATATCTGCATTGCTTACTGTACTTATTTCCTTGCTTCGCTTGAAAGAAAGTTACTGTTTGTCGTTTTTGCATTTAAGTTACCTGTAACACATTGCACTTGTTACCTGGCACTTGCTCACTAAAGCAATTATAAGTCAGCACTAAAAATTAAAAGCACTACACCCTCGCTCCCCATTGGCCCTTGTTTTCAATTATAAAGGAATTCCCAATATTATTCTAGCATGTCCAAAGGTCAGTTGTCAATCTCCTCTCCGTCCAGCTGGTGAATATGGGAATCTTGAGGCAATGTTACAACTGCCTCATGTACACAGACAACCCTCTCCTCCTCCCAACAAATTCCAACACATGTGAGAGATGCAACCATATAGCCAAACTGGAGGCTAAGCTCTCTCAACTCAGTACTGGCATAACCAGTCAGGAGGAGAAGGAAACCACACTCACTACAATTCCAGTCTCACATAGACCTACCACAACAGCAAACCAAGCACATAATCACACAAAAACATACTCGGAGGCTCTAAATAAAGATCTGCCTAAGCAGCAGAGACCTCCAAAGCAGACACCCAAGCAACCGCTACCCCAAAACAAAACACGTGCAACACATATCTCACAAAGCCAGTGTGCCGAACAGTCACAGCCCTTAAGGCTAAACAACACACCTGATACACTTGTAATAGGTGACTCTATCGTCAGGCACACTGACGTCCCGCTCACCAGGCTGAACAAGGAGAAGGTCACGGTGAGCAGCCTGTCTGGCGCTAGGATCCGCCACATAACACAAGCACTCAGGTCACTCCAAGGCAAGTACAAATATGACTCAGTCATTGTCCATGCTGGTGTGAATGACCTGAGATGTATCTCCCTGGACTACATGAAAAGAGACATAGAGGAGCTCTCTGAGCATGTAGCCCAGGCTGGTATGACCCTGACCTTGAGTAGCATCTTACCCTCACCAAGAATGATGCCACAATATGAAGACAAGATGATCAATTTCAACAATTGGCTTAAGTATTGGTGTCATTCAAAGTGGATCCAATGCCTGTCAGCTTGGGATGATATGCACGACAAGCCACGATGCTTTGCTAGGGACGGCTTGCACCTGTCACCCCTGGGCTTTCGGATATTGGCAAAGGCTCTTGCTACCCCCATAGTGCCTTTTTTAGGCAAGGCTCAAAAGACAAACCCACCTCCATAGGTATCACAAGGGATAAGAAACTAAGAGTAATGCTACTCAACGCTAGAAGTCTAAACCTCAAGATGCACGCACTTGAAACTCTCCTTAGCATGGAGAACATTGATATCTGTGCAGTAACAGAAACCTGGTTCAGGACTCCCAAGAGCACCCCAGCACTACCAGGTTATACCTCATACCATGCTTTTCGGCCCCAAAACTTGGACCGAACCACAAAAGGAGGGGGAGTATCGATATTCATCAAAGATACCCACACCTCCAGGTTGGTGGCAAAGCACGAAGCATCAGAGACTATCCATGTGCAACTAACAGTGGGTAAAACTGCCTTCCAGTTTATAGCCTGCTACAGACCACCCTCCCAAACCCAGGAACCCCACTCGGCCTTCCTGAGAACACTGGAAAATATGAAGGTCTCTCCGAACATCATTATATTGGGTGACTTCAACTACCCAAACATAGATTGGGAGCATTACTCTAGCTCCAACACCCTTGCCCAAAGGTTCCTAGAATTCATAAACTCAAATGCTATGGAACAACTTGTTACCACTCCCACAAGAGGGGAAAACATACTGGACCTGATCATCACCAACATGGGGACTCTATGCTCCAGACCAGAAGTGTATCCTCACTGGTAAGATCAGACCATAAACTGATCTCACTGGATATTCACATCCCGACCCCACCCCTGCCCAGAAAACCACAGTGAAAAACTTCTCTAAAGCAAATTTCACACTCCTCAAAACCGAGGTGGAATCCTTCAAAGCCCCGGCCTGTGGAAAATACGCCCAGACCGCAGAATCCTTTATAAATGCATTCTATGAACACCTTCAGGAATGCATGGATCATGCAATCCCAAATAAAACCAAGACCCAATCCTCCAAAGGCAGACGACCTGTCTGGTGGACCCCAGCCATAAACAAACTATACAATAGAAGGAGGAAGCTACTACATGATAGAGCAAAATCCCAAAAGGGAAGGCATCTCTGATCAGTATTAGCAAAAACTAAGGGCACTCATAAAATCGTCAAAGGCCAGCTTCGAGAGAAAAATTGCACAGGACACTAAGGATAATCACAAGGCTTTCTTTAGTTATGTTAGGAACCTGGGTGGGAATTCCCAGATATGCTCAGAATTAGTCCAAAATGACAAAAAATACACTGATCCCACAGACATTGCCAACATCTTAGCTGACAGGTTCAGCGCAAACTTCTCCCCCACCAAAAGGGCAAATATCTATCCCAGCAGAGTGCGACATCTCAGATGCTCAGGTGGGAGCCGCCCTCTCCAAAGCAAAAAACACAGCATCAATGGGACCAGACGGTGTCCCAGGCTGCGTCCTACATGAATTCCAAGAAGAGCTAAACCCAAACATAAAACTACTGTTCAATCTCAGCCTTACTACAGGATATGTACCCAAAGAGTGGCGTACAGCAACAGTGGTCCCTCTCCACAAAGGTGGTGCCTCAATGGACCCTGGAAACTATTGCCCCATAAGCCTGACTAGCTTGGTCTGCAAAGCTATGGAAAGGATCATCATGGACCTCATAAATAAAGATACTGGGGACCTACAGACACTGGATCCTACCCAGTTTGGCTTTGTTAAGGGCAGATCCTGCCTCTTAAACCTGGTTGACTTCTTTGAAACAGTCACCAAGGCCATTGACGAAAGGAAGGTGGTCCACACAGCCTATCTGGACCTCGCAAAAGCCTTCGATACAATACCCCACTCGGGCATTATAGATAAGCTCACCAGCTTAAATTTAAACCCCTATGTCACTAGATGGGTTGCAAACTGGCTCAAGGACAGAACCCACATGGTTAGAATTGCTGGAGCCATGTCAGACTCCAAACCAGTTACAAGTGGCATCCCACAAGGCTCAGTCCTGGGACCTCTCTTGTTTGGTATATGTTTCTCGGAGGTACAGGCCAACACGGAAGGACTGTGGCTGACCAAGTTCGCAGATGACTGCAAACTGGGCGCCATAATCGACTCTCCAGCCAACACAAGCATCCTCCAAAAGGGCCTCATAGAAACAGACAACTGGTGCCAGAGCCATGGCCTCAAGCTAAATGCCAAAAAGTGTATAGTCATCCCCTTTGGCAAAAACAAAGTGCCCACAAATTACCACATAGGTGGTAATCCATTAAGTACAGAAGAAGTAATTAGGAACCTGGGGACCCAAGTTGATAGCAATCTCTCATTTGACAACCACGTGGCCAAAGTGGTTAGAAAAACATTTTATATAGCCCACCTAATCATGAAGGGATTCACATCTAGATTAGGGGAGGTCATCGTGCCTCTTTACTCATCCCTCATCAGGCTCATAATCGAGTACAATGCCCCTTTTGGGATGTACCTTACCAAACACCTGCAGCAACTGGAAAGACCCCAAAAGTACCTCACCAAGAGGATCAAAGGGCTCAAACAGATGCCATATGCTGCCCGGTTAAAGAAACTCCAGCTCTACTCAGTGGCATACCGCCTGCTCAGAGGTGACCTGTGCCTGACGTATAAGGCCATGTCCAACCCGGAATTAAGGGACATGCTGCACCTCAGAAATCCAAATCCCATCGAGCTACATGCTCGAGAGACTTGAACCTCAGCACTGAAATAAATAGGACATGCTGGAGGGACAGATTCATAACCCAGAGGCTCCCTTCACTCTGGAATAAAATCCCAGTCCAGGTTAGGCAGAGTCCCTCATTGACTCTCTTCAAGAGGAATCTTGATGAGTGGATGGGAGATTGTAGGTTTACCCCGGGTATCACTTCTGTGTCACTGTTAGACAGAGGCACAGTATACTAACCTCGAAAAAGGACATAGCAAAATAAATTTAAAATGGGTGGCGAAAGCCAAACACATTCTGGCTAGGCTTATAAATGCCCTAGGGCAGATAGCCTAGTATGAACCTATGAACCTATGAATGCTTATGGGGTAGCTGATGGATTTGGCACACATTTGAATGTATTCTGGGGGTAAACTGTCTGGGGCAGTGCTACCGGGTTTGAGTTTTAGCAGGAGTTTAGAAATAGTGGAAGTGCGAATGTGAGAGGAGGAGAAAGACTGGTGGGAAGGTTTTTCTGGGGTATGGTTTGTAGAAGTGGGGTTGCTGTTGTGAGTAGCTGTAGGAAAGGTGGAAGCAAGTTTGGATATTGTGTCTATGAAGTAGGAGGTGAAAAGGGTAGCTAGTTCAGCAGGGGTTTTGTCAGGGTTTGGGCAAGGATTACTTTTAGTGCCAGGGTTTAATAGAGTGGAGACTGAATTCCAGAACTGTTTTGGGTTATAGTTGTGTTGGTTTTGGAGATGGAAGTAGTATAACTAGATGCTTTACTTGATTGCGGAGTTGTCTGAAAAGCTGGAGATCTATGGGGTTTTTACTATTTCTGCCATTTTTTCCATGCTCGGTCTCTGGTATTCATAAGTTTTTTTGTGTCTCTAGAAAGACAAATTGCGTGATTTGCTTTGATTCTTTTATTCTGGAGGGGGCCATTCTATTGAGTATACTGAGGAAAGTTGAATTGAAAAATGCAATTGCTTCATCTAGAGGCAAATACTTTAGAATGCTCCAATTGATTTTGCTTAATGTTTCCTTGAAGCTTATTGGGTTAAAGTTAGTTAGCCATCTAGAGCATCTGTACTGGTGCTCATGTAAGGTTGAGGAGCTGGCATGTGTTGTATAGGTGGGCAGATGGTCACTGATATTGCAGGGTAGAGTTCCTGCAGATGTAATTTTGTTGGGATCGGGTAGAGTTCCTGCAGATGTAATTTTGTTGGGATCGGACACTAAAACCCAGTCAAGTAAGGTGCTTTTGTTAGTGTTATTGCTAGACCTGGTTATGGTAGTAATGAGCTACGTGAAGTTATAGAGGTTGATGGAAGCATTTGGAGAAGGATTTGTATGGTCTAGCCAATTTCTGATGACATCCCCTAGGATTATAGTTTCACTGTGGATATTATTTGAGGTCCAGGCTAATTCTTCTAAGACAGAAACATTGTTGCCAGGTGGGATGTAAATGGCTATCAGGCACAGACTTTTGAAATCATTTAGTTTTAGATGTGCAGCGATGAGTTCAGCTGCAGAGAATTGGGGAATGAAGTTTGGGTATGGAATGATGGTGAAGGAGTTGGATAAAGAAGAAAAACTCCTCCCCCTTTTTGTGGGGTCTATCAGACCTTAGGCAGGAGAAACCTGGAGGGAGGAACTCTGGGTCTTTTATATATGGTTTTAGCCATGTCTCAGTTACGGCAATTATGTTGGGTCATGAATGTGCTATCCAGGCATGGAATTCTGGAATGTTGTTTCTGATACTTTGTATATTAATGGTAGTGAGCTTTAAGGATTTATGAGGTTTGGGAGGTGGGAAGGCAGTTGGAGTCCTGGGTTGGGGTGGATGTCTCCACATTGGGGAAGTGTGGATATACTGTTTGAGTGGTGTTGTTGATGCAGTTTATACTTAGAGTTAAATTGAGTTATGAAGAGTGTAGTTTGTAGAGTTAGCTGTGTATGTGATAGGATTGTAACCACTGTTACAACAAATGGGCTTAACAGTGAAATACATACCTGCGCATGTATCTATACTCAAACACTGTAAAAATAAAACCAAATAAAACTAAATATTGAATTATATTTTACATGGTAACTCACTAGACATCACTAGTCACTATGTATGCCACCTCAGATCTCCTTTGAAAACAGACCTAGTGAGGTTAACCCAGTGAATAAAACAAAAATAAATAAATTATATGATTCATTGCAATCCTTATCCAATTTTGCAAAGAAAGCTATGCAAACAATGCTGATCTTAATGTTCAAAGTTATAGCATGTAACATCATTTAATAAAGGAGGTTAAAGGAATTGTTTAAAAACATGCATCCCACCACACCTTCTATCATTTCTAGAACTCAGATTTTTCATGTGTTCTCCATGACATGATTCACAGAATAAAGGAAATTACGCATATATTCTACACTGCTGAAAAATAAAGAAAAGCCACCCAAAATGGTCTGATGCAGTACATTCGATCATGTAATTGTAATTGCTTTTTAGTGAGCACGGCAACATAATGTTAGCCGCTCATTCAGCAAAGGACATGACTGACAGGTCTGAGCATCAATCTGTCAGCTCATTGCATTTCTCCAGTGTTGATTTAATTACTGTTTGTTTTACCAATAACAGTTTTTATTAGTGGTAACATTTAATGCAACAGAATGATTTGTTCAATGTGTTGTGTTTGAACAATGTGGTCAAATGCTCAGAAATGTTGCTGCAAATACACACTACAGCATAAAAGCACTTCAGGGAAACAACACAACATATAAATATTTCTGTGTGTGAAGACAATCTGAAGTTGGATGCTAAGGCACACAACACATACTCTGCTAGTCACACAGTTCAAAATGCTGCACTCTGCGCCACACTGAGATACACAGGAACAGGGCTACACCTTAAATGAATAAATAAACTCAGTCTGACAACATGCTATTGTTACTTATGTTAGTGAAAACTAGGTATGCATCTATCCTTATTAAGGTAACGGTCAGGGCACAGGAGCATGCAATTCCTAAATTAAACGGCTTCCCATTGTTTTTAAAATACCACATTCCTTCAAATGCTCATCATCTCATACTAGTGTGATATATTAACCCATCACCACCAGCCCCAAGGTTGAGTCAAAATGTGAGCATTAAATATATATTTAAAGTGACAACTGTCAAAAGATAATTTCTTTAAAGTACTTATAGTTGTTGATTTTTACACTGTTTGAGATGTTAAAAAATTGCATGCAAATAATTGGCTAATGAATGTATTGCACAATGTGTTTTGCATTATTTAAACTGTACATTGTTTGCATGGTTGCATTCTACTGGTGTCTAAGGTTATATAACAAATGAGCTTAACATATTAAAGTTTCCTTTTCAGATCTACATTGTCAATATTTTTATGCTGGGGTGGTTGTTGCTGGTTTGAAGCAGATTTTCTAAGTTTTGAGTTAATGAGAGAATTTTGCTTGCTTATGTCGTAAAAACAGGTTATCACCAAGTGATAGTACAGCCAAGCACACAACAAACTGTACTCGTATTGTTTGAGTTAACACTATACTTTACAGGTGGAAACTCTAACCATATCTACTGACCTGGGTAGTTTATGTCTAATATGATATATTCTAGTCAGTCATATTGTTGCACTGAGCACAGCAATTGCTATCTGAAATCAATCAAGGAAAAATATAAATTTGTTAAGTACATCCATAATATAAGACCCTATCTTAAAAGTACTTATGGTTCCTTAACAAAAAAACTTGTTAAACATCCTCTAAGTGCTGTTAAAATTAAATCTCACTAGGGACTAATTATTTTTCTACCTACAGTCACACAGCCCAAAGTGCTTTACCAGCTTTTAAAGGTACTGAAAGCCAGTAAAACACTTTGTACTAATAAACTTTTTTTACTTTTCTGGTAGTGCTATTTGCTGATAGATGACCAGATCACTTGCTGAAGGTGGTTGTCTGTTATCTAAGAAATCTTATACATAAACAGAGAATACAGAAACTGTGAGTTACTTAACCATTTCACTAATGTTTGTAACAAAAGGTGGAGAGATGATCAGAGGAAAATTTTACAAGTAGCTGATGCAAATAAAACTATATCAGTGATTGAGCAGTCAAGCAAACACTTCAATTTCCACTACAGAATCATTTCTAAATACTGTTCATTGTATGTACTCTGTGCATACTTTTTATCCATAAGGACAGATATCACCACTGTTGTCACTGTAAAAATCAGTGGACTGAAAAACTGTGTATAAAGGCAAAAGTACTTTTAAGCTTGATTCTTATATGACTAATATGGTCTATATATATATATATATATATATATATATATATATATCGAAGGGTTTCATAATAGTTCCATTAACAAAACTAATCTAAAACTGCATTACAGCTAACTTGTTAATTTATCTGCTTTCTGCTGACGGGATTACTCAAGTGTACATCTTTGTAAATATAATATTTATTATGCATGTCCGTATGGTCAATATACATTGTAGTTTTTACCTTAGAACTGCTTTGTTTCCTGTGAGCTTAAAGTATGATGCCTTGACTTGTTTCCACTGTAATTCATATGTTCTTGTAATAATTTATTTCTGTCTTGTCTTGCCTTTATGACTTAGGTCATGGCTGAAAAGGGCCCTTGGACCAGTCTATTTACTTGGTTAAATAGATAAAATAAATAAATATTGTTGCTTTTAACTCCAAAAAGTGTCTGTGGACATATAAAGTATACTAAATGATGACCAAAAAAACAACAAAGGACACTGAACCAGCACAGGATCGAGGACATCAAGTTGTTGAATGCTGTCATTCAGTGGAATATAAACTTTAGAATAAAATATGCCCCACTAGGGCAAACTTATAAAAGAAGTGGGGAAAACACTGTCAATCATTGGGTCAGCCTATTATGTCATTTCCTAAGGATTGGTGCAATGGAAATATAATCATTCAACCCAAGTGCAACATCACTAGTCAACGATATCTGCCAGTGCAGTTTCTTGGCTTGCATAGCAGGTATGTTTCCCAATCCCCCTCACATCAAGTGGAACTTTATCTGAAAAAAATAAAGAGAGCTTCTTAAAAAAAATTGTCATAAAAATAGAATCTTTAAAAAAAGGCATTTGTAATATCCTCGGGCTTGATGCATTCTCTATGTAGGTTTACGTTAGATATTTCCAGTATAATATGCCAAACAAGAATTACTTGTAGCGGCACAGATGACACCAAAGGTGTTGCCATGAATGCTGCCAGAGCAGAGTAAAACCCTGTGATACTATTAGATGACCAAATTTGGACCCTTGTGTCTGAACTGAAAAAAAGTTGCAAGCAACAATTTGAACATATAGCGAGATCTGTAATTACCAGCAACTTTAGGTTCCAACTGTACACCTATGCTAAAATAGGACTTAAAACAAACTAGGGCTGAATATCTGACTTTTGCATTTTAGGCCAGATATCCATCAGTAATGTCCACTTGTTGTCCCTGATTGATTGTATCTCACTGGCTTGACTGAAATGGAACAGATTCACTGATTTAATACAGCTATTCTCCTCAGGACCCAAATCTGAATTTTTAGTCACAGTTTCACAGAAAATTGGAGCAAATCTAGTTGTTCTTTTGCCACAGAAATACCCCGTCATATTGTCCAATAATACCAAAGGACATCCTATGATATGGAAAAATCTCTTTTGCAATATGAAATCCTTCAGGAAATTTTCATTGTCCAAAGAAAGTCTAGAAAGCCAGATAAACTGTTCTTTCATGTTCTCTCTTTCTTGACTAAAACTATGTCCACTGCCAAATTGTAACAAGTAATTGCAGTAGGTAGGTTTACTGCATATTTCTGAACTGAAACTACATGATTTTTCATCACTTTCACATCTAAAAAAGGTATAACAAAGTCATCCGCCTGAAATGTAAAGTGCAAAAATGAAGTGGTTGTCCTGACAAATGCAAACCATTCTTCCAGATTATCCCTAATATCATGTCAAAGGATAAAAATATAATCCTTTGCTTTGAGCAGCCTATCTGTCCCTGGAGGAGTGGTTCCAGCCCAGAAGTTAGTAGTTTATTGACCATTTTGGTCTAATTTCTCTCTCTTTCATTTCCCTGCTATAAAAAACGCGTTTGCACAGTTTTGTGCGCCGGGCAGTGCCAGTTAGCTAGGGATAAATTATTCCCAGCTCCACTAAGTCTCCTCTTCAGTCTTTTCCTTGAAATTAGTCTAACTCTCAACCTAAGCACTCAAAAAGCATCCTATAGCCCAGCACTTGCTCAGACATAATAGCAAGCACTAATATACCCTGACACTTGATTGCCCAGCAGGGCAAGGCTCTTTATTCACCCCTCACCAACCAAGCGACTAAGCAGCTCACCCTACTATTCAGGCATGACCAAAGGGCAATTTCAGGTGTACTCTCCAGTCCAGCTGGTGAATCTGGGTATCCTGAGGCAATGTTACAACTGCCTCATGTACACAGACAACCCTCTCCTCCTACCACAAAACACTAACATATGCGAGAGATGCAATTATACAGCCAAACTGGAGGCTAAGCTCTCTCCACCCAAGACTGGAACAGACAGTCAAGAGGAGAAGGTTAACACTTGCACCATACCTCCAGCCACACATAGACCTACTAAACCAGCACTGGCAAAAAATATACATAAATACACAAAATCATACTCGGAGGCTCTAAATAAAAACCTGCAAAAGCATCAGAGACCTCCAAAGCAGACACCAAAATAACCTGCACCTCCTGTCACAAACCAGACAACACACAAAACACAAAATCAGTGTGCCGCACAATCACAACCCTTAAGGCGAAATAACACACCTAACACACTAGTAATAGGTGACTCTATAGTCAGGCACACTGATGTCCCACTCACTAGGCTGGACAAGCAGAAGGTTACTGTTAGCTGTCTGTTGGGAGCCAGAATCCGCACACATAACACAAGCACTCAGGTCACTCCAGAACAAGTACAAATATGACTCTGTCATTGTTCATGTTGGTGTGAATGACCTGAGATGTACCTCCCTGGACTACATGAAAAGACACATGGAAGTGCTCTCTGATCATGTAGCCCAGGCTGGTATGACCCTGACCCTGAGTAGCATCCTGCCCTCACCAAGAATCATACCTCAGTATAAAGAAAAAAATGATCAATTTCAACAATTGGCTAAGCTTCTGGTGTCATTCAAAGGGGATCCAGTGTCTGTCAACCTGGGATGACATGCTCGACAAGCTGCATTGCTTCACAAGAGATGGCTTGCACCTGTCACCCCTAGGCTTTGGAATATTGGCCAAGGCTCTTGCTGCCTCCATAGTGCCTTTTTTAGGCAAGGCTCAAAAGTCAAACCCACCTCCGTAAACAGCACAGTTAACAAAAAACTGAGGGTTATGTTATTTAAGACCAGGAGTTTAAATCTCAAAATGCATGTGCTCGAAGCACTCCTCAGTATGGAGAACGTCAACATCTGTGCAGTAACTGAAACCTGGTTCAAGGCTCCAGAGAGCACCCCAGCACTACTGGGCTACAACTCGTACCACACGTTTCAGCCACAGAACACGGACCAAAACACAAAAGGAGGGGGTGTATCCATATTCATCAAGGATACCTACACCTCCAGGTTAGTGGTGCAGCATGATACCTCTGAGATCATCCATGTGCAACTAACATCGGGCAAATCTGCAATGCAAATTGTGGCCTGCTACAGATCAGCCTCCATGACGCAGGACCACCACTCCACATTTCTGGAGACACTGAAAAATATGAAGGTCCTACCGAACACCCTGATATTTGGTGATTTCAATTACCCTACCACTAACTGGGAAAACTACTCAAGTACAAACTCCCAGGCCCAGTGCTTCCTGGAATTCATCAACTCAAATGCCCTGGATCAGCTGGTAAACTCTCCTACCAGAGGTGAAAACATATTGGACCTGGTCATCACAAACATGGGTGACAGGTGTTCCACACCAGAGGTCAACCCGTCAATGGTTAGATCAGACCATAAACTAATCTGGATGTCCACACCCCACCACCACCCCCAACTAAGGAAACCACAGTAAAAAACTTTTCTAAAGCAAACTTCACCTTACTTAAGACAGAGCCGGTAAGTTTCACAGCCCCCACACAAAAGGATAACGCTGCCCAAGATGCAGAAACCTTTACAAATGCACTCTATGAGCACCGACAAGGATGTATGGATTGTGCCATCCCTAGCAAAACCTAGACTCTCCCCTCTAAGAGAAGGAAACCAGTCTGGTGGACCCCTGCCATAAACAGGCTATACAATAGGAGGAGGAAACTAGTTCAGAAAAAAAGAAAATCCCAGGAAGGAAAGACATCCCTGATCAGTATTATTAAGACACTAATGTCCCTCATAAAATCATCCAAGGCTAACTTTGAAAGAAAAATAACCAAGGATTCAAAAGATAACCACAAAGCCTTCTTTAGCTATATTAAGTATCTAAGTGGCAACTCACAGATGTGCACTGAACTAGTGCAAAATAGCACAAAATATACTGAACCTACTGATACTGCCAACATCCTGGCAGATAGATTCAGTGCAAAATTCACCCCCCCTCACCCCCAAAAGGGCCCACGACAATACCAGAAAAGTGTAGTGTCCCAGAAATCATAGACGCACAGGTAAAAATAGCCCTTTCAAAAGCAAGAAACAATGTCAATGTGGCCAGATGGTGTCCCAGGCTGCGTCTTGCATGAATTACAGAATGAACTAACCCCCCCCACCTAAACACACTGTTCAATCTCAGCCTCTCCACAAGCTACGTGCCCATAGAATGGCACACAGGAACGGTTATTACACTCCACAAAGGAGGGGCCACAACTGACCCTGGTAACTATCGCCCTATAAGCCTTACTGGTCTGCAAGGCTATGGAGCGCATCATCATGGAACACATTAACCAAGACATTGGGAACCTCCAAACAATTGACCCAACCCAGTTCGGCTTTGTTAAGGGCAGATCATGCCTACTAAACCTGGTTGACTTCTTTGAGACAGTCAGCAAGGTTATAGATGAGGGAAAGGTTGTTCACACAGCCTACCTTGACCTTGCCAAGGTTTTTGACACCATTCCCCACTCAGGTATTACAGAAAAACACACCAGCCTGAACATAAACCCCCACATCATGAGATGGGTTACCATCTGGCTTACAGATAGAACTCACACGATAAGAATAGCAGGCTCCAGGTCCGACTCTAAACCAGTCACAAGTGGTATCCCACAAGGCTCGGTCCAGGGACCCCTCGGCATATACTTCTCAGAAGTACAGGCAAACACAGGATGACTATAGCTAACCAAGTTTGCTGATGACTGCAAACTGGGAGCCATAATTGACTCTCTGGCTGACACAGACATTCTCCAAAAGGGCCTTACTGAGACGGACACTTGGTGTCAAAGTCATGGCCTCAAGCTAAATGCCAAAAAATGAATAGTCATCCCATTTGGGAAAAACAAAACACCCACAAATTACCACATAGGTGGCACCCCCCTTAATACAGAAGGGGTAATAAGAGATCTGGGGACCCAGGTAGATAGTAATCTCTCCTTTGACAATCATATTGCCAAAGTAGTTAGGAAATCCTTTTATGTGGCCCATCTAATTAGTAAAGGGTTCGCATCTAGAAATAAAGAGGTTATAGTGCCCTTCTACTCATCACTCATCAGACCCATCATAGAATACAATGCCCCATTTGGGATGTACCTCACAAGACACTTCCAACAGCTGGAGAGACCACAAAAGTACCTCACCAAGAGGATTACTGGCCTCAAACATATGTCCTATGCAGCCCGACTGAAAAAACTCCGGCTGTACTCAGTGGCATATCGCTTACTCGGAGGTGATCTCTGCCTGACTTACAAAGCCATGTCCAACTCAGAATTGATGGACATGCTCCACCTAAAGAAATCCAAGTCATTGCGAGCCACTGGCTCTAGTGAGCTAAACCTCACCACAATAAATAGAACATGCTGGATGGATAGATTCCTGTCACAGAGACTCCCCATGCTTTGGAACAAAATTCCAAACTACATTAGGCAGAGCCCCTCACTAACACTCTTCAAGAGAAACCTTGACGAGTGGATGGGTAACAGTAAATACACCCCTGGGATCACTTCATTGGCTCTGCTTGACAGAGGATCAGTTAATTAATCAATGAGGCAGCAAAAGCTGACACACTCTGGCTAGGCTTATAAATGCCCTCGGGCAGATAGCCTAGTACCTACCTATGAACCTAATACAAGAAATAAAAAATAAGCTTTAAGAAATGGGTCATCCTGATCCTATGACTATACTACTATTCACGTTAATACAAGACCAGATATGCAAATACAGAGTACATGAACTCCTCACAGTGACCCTAAAAATCTGCTTGAAAAATGTCCCCTTTGAAACGTAAAAAAAAAGTGTTATGTAGAATCAGGTTTATGAATAAACAGACATTGTTGATTTCTATGAAATTAAGACCACTATCATCTGTGAAGAAATCTCTGAACCAATCCAAGCAAACATCCTGGGCAATTACAGTGAATAAATCCTTGATATCACTGGTGACCGGATATCCTCTGAATCAAATGCTGAAGGATGAAGCTCATGCAAAAACTCCCATGAATCCTTACGATCACTCAGAAACCTAACCAGAAATGGGAGTTGGATAAATGTGAATATTTCTGACAATGAATCTATTACAAAACCCTTCTGTATGTATGTAGGCCATAAGTTGAAAACACACTTTTATTGCAAAGCGTGTACCTCATTCCTTCCAAATGAGCTCAGGAGGTTTGCACTGTAACTTACAATGGGTGAAGCCTAAGATTTTTCGATAGAATCAAATTATGTCTTCACATTTCAAACAAATATTCATATCCGTGGAGCCACAGAGGTTACCAAAAAAATGAAATGAGTAACTTTCAAACCCTTCAGCGCAAAACCATTTTATAGTGGCAGTATTCATTAGGTACTAGGTCTTAAACAGCATTTTATAAATCACAGTAAACACAGTAACTGCTAAGTTTGTAATATTTTGTAAACAGAGATCAGTGTCTCAGTAACAACCCAAGTTACACACATACTATCAGCAGCATTTTGTTCAACCAGCTGAGACCTTTCATGTGAGGATAAGCAGTTGTGTCTACGCTGATTGATTGATGAAATATTCAGACAAACATGAAATTTATGACTCTACACTAGACAGAAGTTAAATATCAATACAGATGTGTTTGCAATTGTGTGTTAGTACAACAGTCAAATATTTTGTGCAGAATGGCTTGTGCTCAACTGACCATGATTAAATGAATCCACAGTCTTCAGTTATAGTCACAGTACACCAGGGGGCACTGTGAAGTCAACCAGGGCAATAACTTGTAAACTCAAACTAAGTAAGCGATCATGTTTGATTGTCTGCGACACACTCATGCAGGAAGAGATTCTCAGATTCATTTAGTAAAGTCTGCAAATTCATGAAGTGGATTAATTATACCTCAGTGCAGTACAGTCCGTAAGACAAGGACTCAGTGCATAGTTATTCTGAAGAGATTAATGCAAACACAAAATATGAACTCTGATATTTGCTTTGATATTCTGGACAGCATGTTGACTTATTTACAAAACTTGACAATATTTCCATCCATCCATCGATCCATACATATATCTGTTTTCTAATCATAGTTTATAGGGCTGGTGCAAAACTGGAGCCCCTACTGGTGGCTAATATACATGAAGTATTGAAGCGTATTCTGGGCAGGACACTGCTCTGTCACAGAAGACACACACTCTCACTCAGTTATACACTGCATGCAAACATACCAGCAGCTTTGAAAATCACCAATCTACTGCACATCTCTGGGAGGTGCTGAGGAATTGATCCAATGAATGAAAACCCACCAGAGGACAGAGAAGGAGCAACATTACTTTGCTGCACATCTGTGGTACCTGACTTGACAATATGTTATTGACGATTTACCGAAATGGACATTGAAATGCAAAAGTTGTAAAGTACAGTACAGCAATGGCAGAATGGCCAGCTGAGAAGAAGAAAGTCATGCTTCCTGTCCAAGTTCAATTTACTTTCTAGAATGAATTATTTTATTTATTTACTTATTTATTGACATTTGATTTCTGGGAAAGTCAAACTGGTTAGGTTTCCATTTTCCTCAGTGGCCTGGGGTAAAAAAACTCCAAAGTATTACAAAAAAATTTAAAAAATAGTAATCATACAGTCTTCAAAATAACACCAAATCATCTAGATTGTAAAAAATTATACCAACTTAGGCATAATGTAAAAACTTTGATTAAGAATAAATGCAACTTGTATGATGATGACTTAATATTTAAATACATTTTAGCCAGTTTACAGAAAATTAGCTTCATTTGACTCTCCACAGTTGGTCATCAGCTGGCACCAGGTCATTTACCCAGTGTACTGGACCACCTTATCTTTCCCAATTTATCACTACCATAGGCTATCCCTGACTGATGATATAGATGGGTAAGGCAACTGAGGACCCTTCTTACAGCATCTTATTGTTGCCATGGAGTTCTTATTCTAGACATTTCCACCCTCATGCATGTATCTAATAGCGTAAGTGCAGTGGACATTAGCAATGAAGCACCCCTCTCTTTCAGAAGTGGCTGATGTCAGCAGGAAACCCCATTCACTCTCAGTATCACCTGTGCAGATGTTTTCCTAGCCTTGCCCAAACAAATTGCAGATGCTAGTCTACCCTGTGATAGGCCCCTCCCACATGCTAGCATACCCTGCGATTATGCCCCTCCCACATGCTAGTCTACCCTGTGATAGGCCCCTCCCACATGCTAGTGTACCCTTTGATTAGGTCCTCCTATCTCCCGCCCGGATGGGCAGCTGAGCTGTCCCTGCCAACACGTCAAACACTCAAGCTGATAATTGAACCCAGGACACTTGGGCTACAGTCGAACTTTACCCCTCTACGCCACAGTACTAGCAACACAAGGTCTTTTATTTAAATCCAACAAAGTAATAACTGACTGAGCATGCATATCCAAATACTAGACAGATTAGATGAAGCTCATTTCTGTACACATTTAAGGGCAAACAGACAGTTATGTCTCATCAAATGAAAATGTTGATGAAAAGTGATCTGTAGCATATTTAATAAAAACAAAGACAAAGAAGAAATGTTACTACATCAAATACCAGACTGGCCAGAGAGTTCAAAAACTAGGCAGAGGAAAGTGAAGTGTTAATGACATGGCAGTTGGACATTTAATAAAAATTGTCTGTCATGTGTCTTGCAAATTTTAGGTGCAGAGTCCTTCAAAGATTGACTCAGCAAAGCTGGTGATTGTTTATTTATTTCTCTAATTAATGATTTGTTTGCCAGGTAAGTGCATTGGTTCATTTACCCTTTTAGGCCACAACGTAGGCTCAGTCAGTATAACTTTAAAAAGATGGTACATGCTATTGGAATTCATAGAATACATGAAAAGAAAAATATAAAGGTTGTAAACAGAAACAAATGCAAGAACAACATGTGACAAATGTGCACAGATTATGCAAAACTAAAATTAATACATTCATTGTGTGTCTGGAGCATTTCTCCCTGGGCCTCCTCTGAAAATAGGCTCTGTCCTAGTCAGAATTTCCCAGTCAACAAATATTAAATAAAGAAAGAAAAATAAATAAAATTAAGGTAAGTGATAGATATAAAATTAATACTGTATGTGTAAAAATAGATCTGTACCACTGTCACAAAAGCATGTATACATACATGGCTTTTTTGGAGAGGTGCCCTTTCAGTGATGATTTAAAGACCTCTAGAGTTTGCTTTTTTTTTTTTTTTAACTTATTTAAGTTAATTTGGGATATGGTTGATCTCAGCCTGGAGAAGACTCTTTCGCCCATGATTGTTTTGAAGAGTGGCCTAGAAAGGCCAAGGTTTTCATCTTCATATTCATTTGAAAAAGGTAATTTTATCTTCAATCTGAGTGTGTGTGTGGGTGTGACAAGGGAGATTGCCCAAGCTTTACTTTTATTTTATTTCTTTGAGTAGTAGTGTGCTAAGAAGGAAGGTTGCCCTATTTTGAAGCCAGTTAAAGCCTTTTAGTACATGAACTTGATGGCTATGGGAATCTGCCAGTAATACAAGTCTACATATTTTGTTTCAGGCGACATGATGTGACTAACCATTGGAGGATAAGTCCGTACTGGAAGAAGCACATTACTTGCAATAGCTGCATTGGTAATTGGTAAGGTGTGAAATCCTAACATAACTTCCACTGAACTAAAACTTTCTTAGCACTGCTGTTAATCACTTCTTAGCACTGCTGTTAATCACTTTAAAGGAAAAGGAATGATCAAAAATGACGCCCACAAATTTTTTTCAGAGACAGTAAGGATGATAATGCCTTGACTGTATTTAAGAAAGATACGTGATAGGGCAGATAATTTATGAAGTGTGACAACAACAAAGCATTTTTATTTTTAGGCCTAATTAATTTCTGTTAGAGTTAGGCCATACACAAAGGTCAGAAAAGTTAATTTTTAGATTTGATTAAAGATCAGTAAAATGTTTTACAGATACAATACGTGTTGTATAATCGGTATATATTAACAGTATTCAAAGAAGGTCAGAATAGCCGTTATTAATAAAAAGTAAGAAGAGCGAGGGTCTTACACTGAGCTTGAGGGGCTCCAGCATTGAGAATCCCATTCTCTGATAATATTATGGTATATATATATATATATATATATATATATATATATATATATATATATTTATAGATATAGATATATATATATATATATATGAAGAAGAAGACACACACACACACATATATATATATATATATATATATATATATATATATATATATATATATATATATATCTACATATGGGTCTACTTCACCCTGTCAAAGGCCGACAATATCGAAGATGATATTGTCGGCACCAAAATGTCGAAAGCGAAAGTCATCGCGTGTGTAAATGGAAATCTCTATAAGGGGAAATTTCCGTTTACTGCAATGTAGTGCGATCTCAGAGTTGGTGTATTTAAGTAGCGGGAGGTGTGGGGGTGCAGGGGGGCAAGGGCAATTTGTGTTGTATTTGGGTGGTTTTTTTTGTGTGTTCGATGTTGGGGGGTTTTGACATTTTCGTGTCGATTATTACGCTGTCGACAGTTTGAGTTTTCGACAGCGTAATATAAACGTGTATATATATATATATATATATATATATATATATATATATATATATATATAGACACACACATACACACCCGAAAGATTTTTTTCTATATTTTGCTCTTAAACATTTGCTTACTTTTTTCAGTGTTGGTAGTTTGAAACCAGTATTAGGCAAAAAGGTTGTGGTGAAAAATGTATACTTATAGCTTGCCTATGCCTATACTTCTCAACTATCCAGAATTTTGCCTCATATTTTGTTCTGTTCCTCATAAAAATAGTGTTTTTTCTGGCAAATTGAAGTCACTAAATAATGACCTACATTTAAGTTTCATACATCATATCCTTCAGAAAATGCATGTTAACACAAATACTGTTATTCTAGTAATGCTCTCAGTTTATAAGCACAATATAGGTTCCTAGGACTATAGGAGGTTACTAGGCTAATGTTCCTAGGGCCTTTACAAGCCTAGCCATCTAATAACCTGAGTACCCTTATTGATCATAGTTAGATGGTCATTGTTAGAGTGATTCTGTGATCAGTACTGACTGCCCTCATCCATGAGGACATAGGTGCCACCCCGGGATGAATTTACACCCATCCATCCAGTTGTCAAGGTTGTGCTTGAATAGGGTCACTGAAGAACTCGGCTTCACATGGAGTGGGAGCTTATTCCAGAGGAGCAGCTATTTCTGGGAGACATATCTGTCTCCCCAGCATGGTCTGTTAATGTCACAGGCTAGGTTGAGATCCCTGGAGTGAGTTATTCTTGCTCAGTCCAATTTGTGGATGTACAGCATTTCCGTCAGGGTAGGATCCAAACCTGCTCTGTAGGCCAGGCATAGGTCACCTCTCAGCAGCCTGTATGATACAGAATACAGTGACAGGGTTTTCAGTCTTTCCATGTATGTCATGCTTTGGAGGCCCTGGATTCTCTTGGTTAGAAACCTCTGTGGTCCCTCCAGTTACTGCAGGTGTCTGGTGAGATACATGTAGAAGGGAGAAATATGCTCATGTCATGGTCTAAACTGGGTTGAGTACAGTGGAGCTATAACCTCCCTGGACTTGGATGTGATGGCCTTATTTACAAGACGTGCAATGTGGAATGCTTTTCTTACCACTACGGACACATGGTGATCAAAGTTTAGATTGCAATCAACCTGTGTTCTCAAGTCTCACACCACTGAGTTGGAGCTTAGAAGGGTGCTATCTATATCATAATTAGCAGGGGCTACTTCTTTGCCAAAGGAGATAATGAAGCATTTTTTGCATTAAGTTTTAGTCCATGAGTTTGACAATCATTTGTTTGTGTCAGCCCTTTCTGTAATATGTTAACATTGTTGGGGGACTCTATGATTGCGTCCAGTTTACACTCACCTGCAAACTTGGTAAACCACAGGCCATCTACCTTCACCTGTTCAGAGAAATAGATTCTAATGAGAAGAGGGCCCAGCACAGATCCTTGTGGTACCCCACTGGTAACTGGTTTACCAGTGAAGGTGGACTCCCCAACTTTGACAGTGTGCGTTCTGTCAGTGAACCAATTTACTACCCATCTAGAGATGTATAGGTTAATCCCCGACTGGAAGAGTTTGTCTATGATACCTGAAAGAAGGATTCTGTTAAAGGCCTTGCCAAAAGCAAGACAGGCAGTATGTACTGCTCTGCCCTCATCCATGGCTTTGCTGACATTCTCAAAGAAATCCGCTATGTTTAATAAGCAAGATCTACTCTTGACAAAACCAAAGTGAGTGGGGTCAAGGCTTTGAAGGTCACCTATGTCCTTGAGGATAAGGTCCATGATGATTCTTTCCATGGCCTTGCAAGATACAGTTGGTTAGGCTTATGGTTAATAGCTAGCAGGGTCAGTTGATGGACCCCCTTTGTGCAAGGGGATTACTGTTGCTGTTCTCCACTCTGCCAGGACAAAGCCACTTCTCAGGCTATGGTTAAAGAGAGTACTGAGTGGTTCTACTAGGTCTTATTTTAGATTGTTTAGTAAGCAGCCTGGGATGTTATCTGGTCCCAGACAGGATGTGATTTTGGCCTTTTAGAGTGCTTGTATGACTTGTTCTTTGGAGATATTCGGTAGAGAACTGGTGTCAGGAATGCTTTGGGGTATGTTTGTTGGGGACAGAGGGGTGAAGTTATTGAAGTTATTGCCTAATCTGTCAGCTAGCAGGTTGACAATTTCCTGAGGTTCAGTATGAGTGGTACCGGCCACTGTAAGTTTGGCACAGAGCTGGGCATTCTCTTTTAGGTTTTGGACATAGCTAAGGAATGCCCTATGGCTGTCTTTACCTAGGGATGCTAATTTAGACTAATAGCTAGCCTTAAAGGACTTAACAAGATCTGACTTGCTTGCTCAAGCTGTGGAGGGTATTCTTTCTCTGTTGAGTATGTTCTGTCCTGTTCTTAGATATCAGTTTCTTTCTTTTGTGTATAGCTTATTTACACTTACAGTCCAACAGGGTGGCTTATTTTTTTCTCGAGGATCTGATTTTGTTCCTGTTGTGTACAGCTAAGTCAATGCATTTGTTTAAGTGGCTGTATGGGACATTTGTTATTCCTCTGCATAGCAGTCATTGTTGTCTACGTTGGCAGGGACTTTGAAACTTTTTATACCATTGCTTAGTAAACTATTGTTTGCTTTGGAGAAATTTTTTTATTTTTTTTTTATTCCTGTGGGGGTGTCAAGTTTGAAATTTATTTCAAACAAGAGATTTATGGTCTGACCTTACCAGGGAGGTCAACACACAGGAGGTAATGCAGTGACCCCCCCGCCCATGTTTGTGAACACTAGGTCCAGCACATTTGAGCCCCTTGTGGGGGTGCGGACCAACTGTTCCAGGGCATTTGAATTATCAAAGTCCAGGAACCTCATAGCATTCATGTTTCTGCTCATGTAAGTCACCCATTCAATGGAAGGATAGTTGAAATCTCCCATGACCAAGGTGTTTGGCTGTATACTGTGCAACTTTAGCAAGTCCAGGTATGCAGTGTGCTTTTCCTGGTTCATGGTAGGGGACTTGTAGCTAGCAATGATGCAGAAGGGTATTTTATCTATAGGTTCATAGATTAGTACTAGGCTAACTGCCCTTGCGAGCCATTTTAAACCTAGCCAATTATCCCTTGTGAGACTCAAACCTTGCACCTTGTGTTTGTAAGGCAAACACCTTAACCATTAGGCCACCCTCCCAACCTCATAGTTAATTGGACCTGGAGTAGCTCAAGACAGTCATACTGTTTCACCTGTCTTGAGGTGTATTTGAATTTAATGAGGATGGACACACCTCCACCTCTGATTCTTTCACACTTGCTTTGGTCTCTGAACATGTGAATGGCGTTTTAGCCTTGTATGGCCATCGTACTCTCAGCAGCCTTGAACTAAAGTTTCAGTGACTGCATAAACCTCAGCATCTTCCAAGGTGAGGAGTGCTTCCAGGGAGTGCAGTTTACTGTTTAAGCTCCTAGCATTAAGCAGTATGACCTTGAAAAAACACGCTGAGCTGGTCACTCCTTGAGAATACAAGATTTAATAAAACTAAACGCTAAAATGACAATGTTTTTCGTCCGATCTCAATAGCTGGACTTCTTCAGAAAAAAAACATGCAACAGCTGTTAAAATTCAAATGTCTTATTTATAACCTTCCCGCCAACCTTTTAAGACCCTAAATTGTCTCTTAAAGGTATATGTAGTCAGACATTGTTACTTCAAATGTATCGCTGACTTCAATATTAACCTAAAGTGAAAATCACATTTACAATCGCATTTATCAATGTTAAAACACTTTTTACAGCAACGCCTTTTGTAAGCCATATGAAATTGTATGAATTTACATAAAATCGTACCATTAAAATCCATGATAAAAATATTGATAATGAAAATATTAATGATTCAAACACACACCGACTATCCGCCACTGAAATATGTCACATTGTCCATTGAGCGCTGTCTAATAAAACGTATGTAGTCCAAACTCAAACACCGATGGATATCACAGCAAGCGCCCAACGGACAAATATATTTATACTAATCATACATATCCACTTGTACGAAATTACAGTATACTATGATAAGCATAAGGCGCTGGATAGTAACGCGCCCATGGTTCATTCTCGTTCAATTAAATATGATCGCTAGTACGTAATCATCAGCGCAAATGTGCCCACCATGAACTATGACTTATATATATTCTACTACTACTATTCAAACAATCTAAACAAGCAGAACATCCAAGACGATACCCAAAACACAACTTGTACATGTCAATATGCAAATGCATATATACCCTCCATCACTTACACCAAAAATACTTTCTATATATGCCCTATTTCCTTTGCATAAATCATATCAATGCATAATTCATGTTTACACCTAATTTCCTATGCATAGGATTTAAATGACACTTATCCAACGTATCCCAATTATGTCCCTGTATACATATCACTAAATTTTATTTTTTATTTTTTATATTTTTTTATATATATATCTCACTAAATTTGATTATGTCTACGCTGTGAACAAAATTAGTATCAAAACGAACCTTTTGAAAGTGACTCAAAATTATTTTGAATATTACTTAAAACTTCTACACATCTCTTTATTAAACTATCTATCTAGGCTTTTAAGTTTTAATACACACATAAGTGTGCACTTGTCATTCAATCATGGGTTTGTGTATGCATTCAGTCTGATTTGCCATAATAATTCCCTTTTCTCTAGCAAAAGACCAAAAGGACCCCCTCTAACATCTTGTTTCACTTGATCAATTACTTTATATTGGAATTTGTGTTCCGGAAAACTTAGCGTATGTCTCACAAGGGCATTGTCTACTTTCTGCAAATTAATGCTTCTTTGATGCTCGTAGACTCTGTCCCTTATTCTCCATTCAGTCTTTCCAATATAAAAAGATGGACAGCACTGACGCATGGCTATATACACTACTCCTTTTGAGTTGCAATTAAATTTGCCTTTAGTACATAATTTGAAGACATTAACTTCTATATTCATCCCCACCAGCATTAAATGGCAAAAGGAACAATTACCACAGTATGTCATGCCCCTGTTTACTTTTACTTGTTGTTTTGTCTGTAATAGTTCTTTAAAGCTCAAACCCTTCTTCCATACTATTTTCGGTGTTTTTCCAAGTTTAGACACTAATGTTGTATCATCATTCAAAATATCCCAATTTTTGGTTATAATGCTTCTTATTCTATCATGATCCAAAGAAAACCTTAGAATACAGGCTAAATTGAAGCTACCTTTCATCTCTTGTGGTGTGTTCGTTTTTATTCCAACACTAGTGCATGTGTTTATTTGCTCTGAAACAAAACTGTTTTGCTGCTTCAATATCGGTGTGTATATCCCGTTGACTCTTTTTAATGTTACTTCTCCTATCAGTTCTTCTATTAATGTGCTAGGGTATGCCCTGTTCAGGAACATTTGTTTTAAATTTTAACATTCTTTAAGAAATTCTTCTTCTAGAGTAATCATACATGCAGCCCGTACCAACTGACCCTTGACCACTGACTTTTTTTAGAACTTTGGATGTGCACTAGAATAGTGCAAAAATGTATTTGAATAGGTGGGTTTCCTAAAGATTCTGGCTTCATATTCTTTTAACATATTATTCTTAATCAATGTCACATCCAAATATGAAATTAGTGTTGAATTAAATGTATATGTGAATTGCAGAAAGTCTGTGGATCCATTCAGAATGTCGACCAAATTCTTGGCTACATATTCATCACCTTCGATGATCATAAATATATCGTCAATAAATCTGACGTAAAATTTTGTGGCATTCTTAATGATGTCGTTATTAAATACATGTGTTTTCCCAGAATGCCATTACTAAATTGGTAAAACTGGATCCACATGGAGAGCCCATGGCTACTCTTTTTTTTTGAATGTAGAACTCGTTGTCAAATAATATGAAATTATATGACAAAATGATATCCAAAAGTCCGTGTATTAAGGATATTTCATCTTGTGGTGCACCTTTCTGCTTCATTCTTGTTATTACCCATTCAATCCCCTGCTGATGTGGAATACACCCAGCACCTTATGCTTATCATAGTATACTGTAATTTCGTACAAGTGGATATGTATGATTAGTATAAACATATTTGTCCATTGGGCGCTTGCTGTGATATCCATCGGTGTTTGAGTTTGGACTACATACGTTTTATTAGCGCTCAATGGACAATGTGACATATTTCAGTGGCGGATAGTCGGTGTGTGTTTGAATCATTAATATTTTCATTATCAATATTTTTATCATGGATTTTCATGGCACGATTTTATGTAAATTCATACAATTTCATATGGCTTACAAAAGGCGTTGCTGTAAAAAGTGTTTAACATTGATAAAAGCGATTGTAAATTTGATTTTCACTTTAGGTTAATATTGAAGTCAGCGACACATTTGAAGTAACAATGTCTGACTACATATACCTTTAAGAGACAATTTAGGGTCTTAAAAGGTTGGCGGGAAGGTTATAAATAAGACATTTGAATTTTAACAGCTGTCGTATGTTTTTTTTCTGAAGAAGTCCAACTATTGAGGTCGGACGAAAAATGTCATTTTAGCGTTTAGTTTTATTAAATCTTGTATTCTCAAGGAGTGACCAGCTCAGCGTGTTTTTTCCTGTACAAGTTCGTTTTCTACCGGAGTGCATCATTACGCAGCGTGACCTTCAGTTTGTCTTTAGTGGATTTCTTTACGTTGGAAGTTTTGTTGTTTGCACATTGCCTGAAAAAGTCACTATGGGGGAGGCAAGCATCTTTGCCAGTGTCCAAAAGTCTCTCTAAGCCTATTTACATTATTTTTGGCTTTGTCCAGATTTTTTTGAGCTGACAGGTTGAGATGTTTGCCTATGACTTCTAACTTCTTCCTGAGCCAAATTACCTCTGTTGATAGATTAGCATAATACACCTCCTAGGACTGTTTTTTTTTTTATCATCCACCTAATTGCAACAAGTTGTTGATCTCTTACTGAGAAATTTGACATTCACAAGCAGTGTATCTTTTTTAAGGAATGAGGCTTTGGTTTTTTTAGATGTGCAATTTTTATTTTAATTCCATAGCATTCAGTATTACAACTATGGATGCTGAAAGTCAGGAATGCTACATTCCTGACAAGCCTTTTTTCCAGATGGCAGATGTGTGTTTCATTCCTTCTGTTAACCCAAGTGACAAGTTATCCTTTTAAATTTCTGCATACGACGTGATGGCATTTATTTTATACAAACAAGAGAATGTTAAAGATATATTCTATAAAGTTTTGGTGTCATCTGTATTATGATTCATCTCTCCTACATTAATGTTAGCTCAGTAAGTCTATGAGTGGCCATGTGATGACCGCAGGCATTGGTTGTTGAAGTTTTTAGCTGAAAAGGTGGTAGCCAATGTGTAGCGATCAATAAAATTAGTTATTCTACAACAGGTATTCTAAATCTTTCATGAGAGCTAGTACAAATCCATGTGATGCCTGCCCATGGGTTAGGTTTAGTTGTTGAAATTGTGGGTTGAGTTAGTGTTACTTTATTTAAATGGCATTTATGAAACTACTTCTTGTACTGAGTTATAGTAGAGGGTCCAAATGTTAGAGATAAACAACTACAGCTCACATGACTTGGGAAAATGCTGACAGGATATTCAGCTGGAGAAAGTTAGTGGTACAAGGAAGTGATGTCACAACAGGATATTCCGCTGCAAAGAGTTATTGGTACAGGGAAGTGATGTCACAACAGGATATTCAGCTGCAAAGAATTAGTGGTACAGGGAAGTGATGTCACAACAGGATATTCAGCTGCAAAGACTTAGTGGTACAGGGAAGTGATGTCACAACAGGATATTCAGCTGCAAAGACTTAGTGATACAAGGAAGTGGGTGCATGGGTATAAGGGGGCAGGGATGTTCTCCACCCCAATGTCAAAAGTAATTGGCTGCTTGGATATATCTCGCTGCAAAAAGAAATACAACTGACTTATGCTTTTGAAAGGCTTCTTGAATACTCACAAGTAGAACTAAGCAGGAGCAGGAAACGTAAAATCTGAACTGTGAAAAGAATTGCAAAGCATCGGGTTAACTAGTCAGGACATAAAGCAGTTCACATATTAGAACACTCTCATTGTAGGAGCATAGTAGCTCAATAGTTAACATTTGGATCTAACACCATAAGGATATGGGGTTCAGCCCTCACCTATGCTTACTGCATGTGTAAAGCATGTATGTTCCCCCTTATGTCTGCATATAGTTTCTCCCAAAAGCACTCTCATTAATTGGATCCTCTGAATATTACATTCGATCATAGGCCTTGTGGGTGAAGAGAGTGAGAGAATGACATGTTCATTTACCCAGATTAATGAAAGAATAAGTTAAATAAAAAAGTGACCCACCTACAATTATGGTGCCTACTATTAATATATGTCTAGCTTAGTCACTCTATCCATACAGAGATTCCTCTTGGTTATAGGCAATTGTTATGTCTTGCAATCCACAGTAAACATTTCTACTGCACCTAGAAAGAAGGTCTCTTTGGCTCCAATATTTATTCAGTATTACTTTTCGTACAACAATCATATGAAAGAGCAGACTCTGAGCAAACATCACATATAAAGGAAATGTATTTGATCTATGTTAATGTTATATGGCAAATGATAGGATTCTACACAAAACGTTAGTGCAAACATATTACAGATTTGAAATGCAATAACCATATATAACCATAAATAAGTAACATCAAGAGTATTCATTGTCAAGTTATCCTCCAGTTATGAGATTAAAACAACTTATTTAATATTCAATGGACACGGATAAAGTTACATAGACCAAGGCGTCCCAATGGAGAGATAAGTCAGCAGGGGTCCAAATGGAGAGATAAGTCAGCAGGGGTCCAAGTGGAGAGATAAGTCAGCAAGCAAAGGAACATAGAATTGCTGAAACTGAATTCATCCTCAAGTCTTGGTGAGTACCTTCATGAGGTGGACCCTGTTTTTCACAAAATCTTACCAAGATGACACTGATACTGTATACAGACTGCATTTATATAGCATATATCATGGACAGAAGGAGCTAAAAATTAAAAAATATAGCTGGGTCCACAAGACCCAGGATAAAGAGTGCTCAATCTCAGTAGGTGCACTGGTGCCAGGACTAGAAAAAATGATGGTGCAGAATCCTCAAAATATGGAAACATTCCTACAATGGGGCCAGGCCAGACCCAGGGGGAGGATTGCCTCTATGCTGTAGAAGGAAGTAACAGTCCACAAAAATCACAAAAAACTGATAGGCCAAAGAACAGCCTTAAAGACAACAGAGTGAACTATTGAGGATAAGAAAGAAATTATGTATTCTTACTATTATGCAAAAAGCTCAGACTTTCCAGTTACAAAATATACAAAATGATTAGGAGAGAAAATACTTCCACAGGAAAAACTGTCAGAAGTTTCAAATAAAAATTTGTGTTCATGAATCCAACAGATTTGAGAAAAACATTATGTAGATCAAGAAACCTTGATCTGCTTGGAAAAGGAAGCATCTGAGGAAGTGCAAAAATATAAACAACAAAAATCTAGAGATTTTTAAATGTATAAAAAAGAATACTGACCTGGAGTTATTGTATTCTTTAGTTAGAAGTAAGACAGGTCGTTGTACTAATGAGCTGTGCTGTTCGGCTTTTCATTAATGTATTTCTTGGCTCATTCCATTTTATTTCTAATGTTAACCTTACATAGTGTTCCGATATGCATTAATTTGACTTTATAATCTAATTTGTGAATTAGTTTCAAATTCTGTACAGTTTTTTTTTTCTGTGTCTCATTCTGTTATCCTTGTTGAGTTTATATTCCAATTTATGTACACTAGGGTAGGCCTGAAAATGGTCTTCATGGGTCACTGTCCTATACGAGGTAACAGGTAAAAGTTGGAAGAGAAAGGCAAGGCAATAAATCCATCTCTTCCATTTTCCCATCCCCAGGTATAATATAAAAAATCACTATACCAAACACAGGCCGTTTTATAGAAAGTTGTCAGAACAGAACAGCAGAAGAGGTGGAAAAAGGAGCTTTTATAAACAGGTTTGGATGGGAAGATGAGAGCAGAACAGGTAACAAGGTAGTGGATTTCGGGGTTAGATTCCTCTTAGTAATGATAGAAGTCTGCACTACTGACTACATGGCTCAGTTTCTTTTCTCCCTCAAGTCCCTTCCTTCTATAGCTTTTGGTTGCAATTTCATTTTATCTAAAAACTTCAGTTTGCCTGATCTGAAGTCGACAGTGAGAGACATCTTTTTCTTTTTTTAGACATGCCTCCTCTTCAAACCTAACTTACCAGAACAGCCCTGTTTTGTAACTGGTTTTAACAATCAGGTATACGGGTACCCACACTTTCTGTCTTGACAGACCAAACTTGTTTGTTAGGAAATTAAGAATGCATACTTTGCAGGTTTTGCTTTCTTTGTTAATCAGACTCCCCACTGGTGATTGTGGGCTTGAAAGACACTTACATATCCCTTTACACAGCACAGGTAGTTACTGAGGTTTACAGTAGAATCTAAAGTTGCCTTTGTACTGTTTGGCCTACCCACTGTAGCCAGTATTTTCCAAGAGTTTAGCTTATTTTTGTCCTAATGAGGACAAGGAGCATCCATATTTGCCCATATCTGGACAAATGTCTGTTTCACGTTACCTAGGAGAAGGATCTCAAGAGGGCCTTCAGCTACACCTCCCATTGGTTACTCAGTCAGGGGTTTTCCTTAGCATACACAGGCTGAGTTGTGCTCACTCATTCACTGAGATTTTGGAAACCATATTGGATGCCAGGAAGGGCAGGGTACCTTTCTTTGTGTGGAAAAGGTATTTGTCTTTAGAGTGCTCAAGGGATCTTTGTGATGGCCAAGACCTTACTTGAAGGTACTTGGTTACATTTGAGTATTTATCCTTATGGTTTATCAGCACAACATCCACATGAGGAAAACTCAAAATGTATATATTAATGTATTTATTTACTGGCATTTGTTTACAGGGAAAGTCCACTGGCCCACGAAGAACCCATTTTCAGTGGAGGCCCGGGAAAAGCTCCACAAAAAAAAAGAAGTTATTATAATATTACACAATAAAAAACATCCCTTTTATCCAAGCCATTAAGCACAACAAGTTAAGCCCAAGCTATAGTTAACCTTTGTCACCCAAAAGCCTACCTCTTCAGTGATAAAATATTTTTCTGGTTATTTCTGGAGCCACAGGAAGAGCTTTTAAAAAAATAAAAAGAAAACATTTTGTTTAAAACTGTAGCAAATTGCTTGATACAGTGCTCAGGTTTTACTTTTTTTTTTTTTTTTTTTACTTTTAAATTGTCCAAGAAATTGCTGCAATATATACCCTGGACACAGTGGTACAGCACTAAGGTTTTATTTAAAAAAAAAGTTTTCTTTATTTTAAACTGTAGCAAACTGCTTGCTATACTCTGCATAGAGTGCTACAGCACTTGTGGTTTTACTTTAAAAAACAAGTGTAAAAGCAGTTGATACATTTTAGACCACACAGGGAGAGCTACAGACGTCAGGTCTGACCACAAATACAATACCAGCTTTTAAAAGCCTGCATACATTAAAGAGTGATTGTGGTTGAACTACCATAGTCCCTAACATTTTACACTCAGTGAAGTCGTCCCCTATGCCCTAACTACACTTCTGGGTCGAAACTATTTCTTTGAACTAATTACCTATAGAGGGCGCTATTTTCATGTACCCTTGTTGTATTTGAATGCAAAGTGTATAACTGACAAGTCTTTGTTCTTTTTTAATTTCTCCAAATCGTTTGGGTTTCTAATACCATGACAGGAATGGACCCCATCCCTAAGTCAAAGTACAATTAAAGTTCATGAAATTAGTATTGTTTCAATCTTTGATGTCAGCCAGTAGTGCTCTTTGCAGCACCTGCAATGTGCCCAATAATGACTCCTGCAGTTCGTATGGAGTAACATGCATTGTTAACATATCTACATACAATTGTAAATACTTTTTTATAAGACCCATTGCTCTTTCTACTATTGGAACTGTCTGGATATCTTTCTTCCACATTGCTCTCATTTCTGCCTGCAAATCCTGATATTTTATGACTTTGTGTCTCTCTCTGTATGCAAGACGTTGTAATCACAGTACTCAATGATAGGTCTGATGAATGCTGAATATGATGGAACAGTGACCTCTTTGGATGGAGATGCCATACCTTTGTTTAAAAGTTACACGACATAGAATGATTTTCTCACTACTGTAGACACGTGAGGGGAAAACTCTAGATTACTGTCTATGTGTGTCCCTAAGTCCCTAACTACTGGGTTATCTCTAAGGGGTGTGTTGTCAATATGATAGTTACCAGGGATGGATGACTTCCCAAAGGATACTATTATGCATTTCTTGGCATTTAGTTTTAGTCCATGACTCTGACACCAGTCATTCATCTGTTGGGAAGGTGGCCTAATGGTTAAGGTGTTTGCCTTACAAACACAAGGTGCAGGGTTTGAGTCCCACAAGGGATAATTGGCTAGGCTTAAAATGGCTCACAAGGGCAGTTAGCTTAGTACTAATCTATGAACCTATGAACCTACATCAGCATCAAGTAACCTGAAGGGTGGTTAAACAGGATGGTACCCTGGAGTTCATCCATGTGCAAGTCACCTTAGGTAGAGTCCCTTACTGTATCATAGCAAGCTATAAGTCACCGTCTATGTTACAAGAATCCCAAAACTTTTATCTAGACCTACTACAGCTACTCTACAGCCAAACAAACACTTGACTCATGGGAGACTAACTACCCCTCTGTAGGCCAGGAAACATATACTACCTCCAACACACAGGCACGTTTCCTGGATTTTATTAGCACAAATACCCATGATCACTTTGTGTGCCCTTCAGCCAGAGGTTCTCACATACTGAACCTAGTTCTCACCAATATGGTAGAGAACTCCACCCCCCCATGTGTCACCTCCTCATTGCCCCCCCCCCCCACCCACATATAATTTCCTCACTGGCGAGGTCAAATAACAAAACTATCGTATTTAAAATAAAAACCAACTTTGAAAACCCAGAAAAAACTGTTATAGCTAGAAACCATTCTAAAGCAAACTACATTGTATAAAGTGACAATTTTGTCATAATTCAATGCCACACCTAAGTCAGAGTTTACAAGAGCCTATGCCAAATTATTCACAAAAACACTGTACAAACATGTAAATGCCCACATAGAGGCTGCTGTACCAACCAGAAGTAAATCAAAAACAACCCTAAAAGCAAACCATATTGGTGGAATCCTAATCTTAGAGTATATAACAAAAGGAAAAAAAAAAACATGGCCAAAGTCAGAAAAAGCAACACTCATAATGACAAGAGCTCACTAATTAAACTAAACAAGAAACTAAGAGGACTAATTAAATCCAACAAGGCAAGTTATGAGGTCAAGATAGCCTCTCAAGCTAAAGACAACCACAAGGCCTTATGCAGATAAATCAAAACCTCAAGGGTAACATGCAAAAGTGTGCAGAACTGGTGGTAAATTATGCCACCTTTACTGAGTAGAGTGGCGTAATGAATCTGCTGGCCAACAAATTCAGCTCAAACTTCAGCCCACCTCCCCCCCTGCCACCAGAAGTAAAACCCCTTACAGCATATTTCCCCAACTATCAGCAGTGAGGAAGTCACAGCAGCTCTCACCAAGGCTAAAAACACAGCATCAGCCGGGCCCAAGGCTGCCACCTAAATAACCTGAAACATGATATAGAGAGACCACGTAAGTCACTTTTCAACTACAGACTACATACCAAGCGAGTGAAGTATGGCAATGTTTATCTCTATTCACAAGGGTGAACCATCAACCGACCCTGGAAACTAAAAACCCATTAATATGACTTGTCTAATATACAAAGCCATGGAATGAATTATCATGAAAATGATCAACAAAGACATTGGCAACCAACATACACCGGATCCATCCTAGTTTGGTTTTGTAAAAGGAAGCTCATGTCTACTAAACCTGGTATACTTTTTTGAGAAGTTCACCAAAGCAATGGATGAAGAGAAAACAGTGCATACATAGATTCATAGATTAGTACTAGGCTAACTGCCCTTGTGGGCCATTTTAAGCCTAAGCAATTACCCGATTTGTGAGAATCAAACCCTCACCTTGTGTCTATAAGGTAAACACCTTAACCATTATGCCAACCTCCTAGACCTTAGCCACTTACCTAGACCTGGCTAAGTTGATTGATACAATATCCCACTCAGATATTGTGGACTAACTCACCAAACTAGGCATACATCTCTAAATCACTGGATTGCCAGCTGCACAAAGAAGCAGATCACCTTTGGAGTACCCCAGGGCTACATAGTGTGCACACTCCTGCTTGGCATCTACGTCTTGGTGGTCAAGACTAATGCCAAGGGTCCCTGGCACATCAAGTTTGCAGATGACTGCAAATTGGGAGTGATCATATATTCATGGGTGCATACTAGGCTAACAACCACCATGGAACTTATAAGCCTAGCTGTGCAACCCAAATATGACCCACAAATATGATTTATATAGGTAGTGATTTACTGGCTGCCTCTATCTATCAGAAACATAGCAGCCAGAACAGGGGTGAATTTCCGATTACCCATCCATTGGTCCAAGCTGCACTTAAAGAAAAGGGAGGACCTCGGCTTCATGTGGACAGGGAGCCTGTTCCAGGGAATGTGACACATGCACAAGCAAAATGTAGGTCTTTTAATCCAGTAGTTCTAATGCCATTTGTTTTGCAGCTATGCAAAAGGTTAATAAAAACAGGGTCCAGGGATGCCCTGTATGCCAGTCAAAGATCACATCTCAGAAGTTTGTATGATACTGAGTATAGAGACAGGACATTGAGGCATTCATCTTAGGACATTGCATTTACTCCCTGTATTCTTTTTGTAAGGAACCTTTAAGGACATTCCAGTTGCTGCATGTGTCTGGTCAGGTACACACTGAAGGGGGCATTATACTCTATAATGGGTCAGATGAGAGCCAGCCAAGTACAGTGGTATGATGACCTCTGTGAAGCCATGACCTTGTTTAAGTTGAGCAAAATAGAAAGATTTTCTTACTAACTTGAACAGATGCTAGTCGAAAGGCAGGTTACTATCTACATGAGTTTCCAGATTCCTGACTAGTGAATCAACTTTTAATGGTCTTTTATTCATGATATAGTTACTCGGGATGCTAGACATCCCAGAATGAACTATAATGCATTTCCTGGTGTTGAGTTTTAAGCCATGGCTTTGGTACCAAGCATTTATCTGTATTAGACCTTCCTGAAGGGTGTTCTCTCTTTTTGGGGGGATTCAGTGCCAGCTCCCAATTTGCAATCATCTGCGAACTTGGTCAGCAAAGGCCTATGACACTGACTTTAACATCTGAGACGTAGATGCCAGAGAGGAGTGGGTCCATCACAAAGCCCTGGGGGGACTCCACCAGTGATTGGTCTCTTCATGGAGGTGGCCTCACAGATTCTAACCTCCTGGGTCCTATCAGTGAAACAGCTAGCTATCCAGTGTGTTATAAAGGGGGTTATACCTAGTTCCATAAGTTTGTTGACAATGCCAGAGTGGGGTTTTGTATCAAATGCTTAAGCCAGATCTAGGTAGGAAGTATGGACCATTTTCCCCTCATCCGTTACTTTAGTGACCTTTTCAATGAAGTCCACCAGATTCTGTAAGCATGACCTTCCTTTGACAAAGCCAATCTGGGATGGATCCAGTGTCTGGGGTCTTCTAACAGTGGCAGATTTGGAGGGGTGCTCAGGGAGCTAAATCTCCACCTAAAGCTCTCCCACATTGTACCCATACCGCTTTTGGCAATACATTCTAATTTCAACATTATACTGCACTGAACACATTTTATTCATTTATTTAGTTAGTAGTTAATTATTTATTTATTTTTTTTGTTTAGTTTGACAACACCCTGAAAAGCGATAGGACTGTCAGGATTAGTTGTGTGTATGATGATCGTCCAATCTGGGTCAGAGGTTAGAAGGAACATTGTGACAGCTTTTGTGTATAGCTCAGCTACACCTTTTTTTTTGTTGTTGTTTTTTTCGGTTGGTGACCTTGTTACTATACCTCTCAACTGCTTTGCATTTGGCAGAGAGCTCTGCTTTCAACCTTCAAAAATACATCTACTCCACTTTGGCAAACTGCTCTGATTTTCATCTTTCATTGCCTTGATATTACAAGCAATGCGGGACTGGCTTCCTGGAGTGTGTCATGTCAAAGTGGGACCAATGGCAGTCATTAGAATGTATTTCAAATCACTGCACTAATTTGAAAATCAGTGCCAAGTCAAAATCAAGTAAAAAAAAACTTTATTGTCATTCAGAACTACACAGGAGTGTAGCTGAACAAAATTACAATGCTTCATTCTCAGTGCAGGAAACAGTTACACATATAGAGAAAAATTAATAAAATATCACAGTAGAAATTTAATAAGTTAGCAATTTGTAAGTAAAGTAGGACAGCAGTGACCCCCACCCATCCCAGAACAGGAGACAAGGAAGACAAGGAACGATATGAAGGTAATATTGTCAAAGTAAAACTGAAACAATAGCAGCAAATCTATGATCAGACTGAATTATTGCACAGTTTGTATATTGCACTTTACAGTCCTTCAGTGTGTAGGTGGGCCACCTTAGTATTGCACTTGGTTATTGCACATCCATAAAATAAGCCCCTTGATAGGCTAGTTATGTAACAGACGTCATGGTTCGTTTTCCACAAGAGTTCAGCAGTCTAACTCTGGAACAGACTGCCCATACATGTCGAGCAGAGCGCCTCCTTGGCCCTCTTCAAAAGGAACCTTGACAATTGGATGGGAGATGGGAAATTCACTCCAGGGATCACGTCAGTTGCCCTGCTAGACAGGGATCCAGGGAAGTAAATACTGTGGGAAGAAATAGCCAGGGAATTGTTATGGCTAGGCTTGTAAAGGTCCTAGGGCCAATAGCCTAGTACCAACCTATGAACCTATGGAGAGTGGAAAGAAACTGTTTTTTAGTCTGGCGGTCTTGCCATGCAGGCTTCTGTATCTCCTGCCAGAGGATAGGGGAGTGTACAGATCACTGGCTGGATGTGTTTGATCGCTGGAAATCTTTTTGTCCCTGTCTGTGCAGCAGCATTTGTGTAGCTCTTCCAGATGAGTAAGGGAGGTGCCACACTGCAGAACTATAGAAAAGGAGTCTGCCATCTAGCTGCTTATGTTTTTTTTTTCTTTACATGGACATGAATGAATAGCAACTGTAGAGGATGTCCTATTAATACTGCATGTACGGCATACTGTTCAGCAAGATTATTAGGGAGAAACAAACTCATAGGTTCATAGGTGTGTACTAGGCTAATGGCCCTGGAGCCTTTACAAGCTTAGTCCATAGGATTACCCTGGCATTGTGCCACCTGACCTTAGTTCCCAGTGCCTCTGTCAAGTAAAGCCACTGAAGTTATGCCCGGGGTGAATACAGGTTCATTAATTTATCTTTATGTGTTGCTTAAACAAACAAGAATGACAGATGAATCACGAATCACTCATCTTTTATCAAATTCCTCTCACTCAGAGGCTCTTCTAATTCAAAAAGCAGAAGGTGGTGATCCCTAGTGGTTAAGCTGAAATCAATAGCTAGTTTTACATTATTCAGCACCAATCAATTCAGCTTATGGGGTGAGTTTGCTGCTGAAGTGTTAAAAGTAAGCCTATGGGTTTTTGTAAAATTTTATCATAAAAACAGCAGCTTTTAATTTTTATTGTGTTTGCTTCGTTCTTTACCGTTACACTACAGAGCAGTTAATTAGTATATTCCTGTCATTGTGATTATTTTATCTTTACATGCTAGTGTTTTTAGTGTATTTGTGCAATGAGTTCTGGTGCAGTTTTGTGTGTTTTTCTATATGTTGGTGTTTGTTTTTAGCATTGGCATGCTGTTTTCCTCTTTTTTTCCATTAGTTATTTCTTTAGAATTTTGGGTTTGCAAGCTTTTATTGATATTTAATATTGTATTTAATTTAATTGTATCTTATAATGGAATGTATTAGTTTAATTATTACCACAGTGCCACTCACAGCACTTTTCAAATACAGTTTTATTACAGACGCTAGATAAACACAGGGTGACTGTGTTTTCTCTTAGGAATGTAGTTGCAGCACTGTGTTAGAAATTTTTTGTTAAGTTAAAATTTTATTGAAGCTATACCTCTTGACTGGCTTTGGATTTGTTTTACATTTTTGCTCTGTCCCTCATAAAACTTGTGATTTTCTGCTGTATTTCTGTGGATAAGGATTACAGCCAGTCAGTAATACCATATATTACTTTATTTCTTTCTTGTTGTTCAGAAAATGCATGCCGATACAAAATTTGTTGATCTGTCAATGTTTAAAGTGAATTAGAGTAATATTTAAAAATGCCCATGGTTTTGGGCCTTGCTCTCCCACTATTTTGGACGCCCTTTGTTTTCACCTGATAGAAATGTCTGTTCCTTTAGCAGTACATTTCCTCTGTTAACATGTGTACTGCATTGTTACTTGCCAAAAGTGTTTTGTAACGAACCATTCAGATTTATTCCTGAGTGATATTTTTCATGTTTTGCACATGACACTTAACTTGGAAATGGTAAGCGGTAAACCTGCTCTTTTTTAATTGCCTTTCTTCTGTACACTATGTAACTTAGCTTAAGGACAACATCTTAACATTTGACTTGTTACGTACATAGATTTTGTGTGTGTGTATGTGTGCATGTGTGTGTGTGGGGATCTACTTTGTTTCACTGAAACCACGCTTCACTGAAACTCATTTAGTTGAAAGCTCATCTCACTGAAAATCAGTTGCCTGGGCACAATTCACTGAAAACTCATTTGACTGAAACTCATTTTGTTGAATGGTATATGCCCTTTTCCCCACTGCAGTGTGATCCTGTAGTATATATAGTAACCCTACATGGGGGGTGGGCTGCACCTATTGGAAACCATAGATATGGATAATTACAAGTTGAAGGAATAACTCTTTCCAGAAGATAATATATATCCAAACTATGTGAGGGGCTATGCCCTACACCCCCACAATGTTGGGGGCTGTCCCCACTGACAATATATATCAACTCCAATTGTTTCCATGGCTTTGCAACTATGAAAGGAGGACTGCAGCAGTCATCCCCCTTCATAACAGAGGACCTTTAAAAGATCCTGGAAACTACTGACCAATTAGTCTGACTATAGTTAAATAATGACTCTAATACTTCCGAATAAGTCATACTTTAGACTATTCGGGAAGCATCCTGGGATGTTATTGGAGCTCACGGAGTCCATGTTCTTGGCTTTAGTGAGTGCAGCCAGTACATACTCCCTAATTATAGCTAGAGGGGTGATGTTTGAGGATATTTTTGAGGTGACTGTTGGGGATGAGATGGGGTAAAGCTGAAATTGAATTTGTCCACTAATAGGTTTGCTATATCATTGTGATCCATGAATGTGTCATGATTAACCACCAGTTCAGCACATAGCTGTGTGCTGCCCTTGAGGTTTCTGGCATAGCTGTAGAAGGCCTTATGGTTATCTTTCACCTGCGAGGCTATGTTAACCTCACTGTTGGCTTTGCTTAACCTAATTATCTCTGTTAGAAGCTAATTTACTTTAATGAGAGAGTTTCTATTTTTATGGGCATTACCCTTCCTGATTTTGCCTTAATTTTTTCCTTTTGTTGTATATACTGTTTAATTTGGGATGCCACCAGGGTGGTTTGTTTCTAGGACTAGTCCTGGGCTTACGTCTGATAGGTACAGCAGTGTCTATGCAGCCATTGACATGGCTGCACACAGCGTCTGAGAGCAATTCAGCATAGGCTGCTGTGTTCTCTGGGTTTGGACAGGCACTGAATTTTGCTTGGTTTTAATGGGATTACATAGTTGATTTTGATTTCTAAGGAGATGGCTTTATGGACAGACCTTAACGAGGGAGGATGAGACATTGGGGGGGGTGGGTGTGCAGCATTATTCCATATTTGTAAGCATGAGGTCCAGTATGTTAAAACCTTGAGTGGGTGTATTCACTTTTTGTAAATACAAACACCTGAAGTCCAGGAATCTCTGTGCCTGTAGAATTGAGGCTTTGTAGGATTCCTAGTCTATAGAAAGGTAAGTTAAGTCTCCCATGAGTAAGATGTTAGGTTGAATGATAAATGTTTCCAGTAGGTCCAAGTATGCACTTGTGAGCTTCTTGGAACATGGAGAGTGACCTATAGCCATAGGCGCCAGAAGCTGTTGAAGACTGGGGGGGGAGAGTGAGATGGGCACTTGGTGATCTAAAAAGGGCAATTTTTTATAACTATTTACTACCACAACATAGGTTTACTTGAAGAACATTTTAAGTTTAGCCAATTCCCTTTTGGTGCTTGAATTAACATTTTCTGATCGGTCTTACCTACCCAGTGGCTGATAATTGTATATTGGCCCTAGTGAGAATAACTGTGATCATACCGTAGATAATTTGAGGGGACCCATGTAAGGGATGCAGCATTTAGGAACTGCCTCTATCCATTAGTGGCATGAGGTGAAATCCTGGAGTACATTTTCTATTACTCATCCTTAGATCCAAGTTGCATTTGAATATGGATGGATGAGCTTTGTTTTATTTTTATGGATAGTCTGTTCTGGAGCAGTGATAGCCTCTGTGATATATATCCATCTCTCCACAACATTCAGTTTAGATACCTGGACTGAGTATTTCTGATGCCATTTGACTTGCCGATGTTCAGTAGGTCCATCTATATTAGGTTGGAGGATGCGTTGTATGCCAGACATGTCACCTCTAAGCACTCTGTAGGATACTGAGTATAGTAATAAATCTTTGAGGTGCTCCATGCAAGACCTATTATTTAGGACTTGTATCCTTTTAGTAAGGTATCTCTGAAGGGTATTCCAATTGTTGCATGGGGCTGGACTGATACATGCCAAAGTGGGCATTATAGAAAATGATTGACCTATTGAGAGCTTTGTAAAGGGGGACAACAACAACATCTCTAGATCTAGTCACAATTTCTTTATCAGCTGCGCAATATAGAAAGGCTTTCTTATGACTCTGGGCACATGTTGGTCAAAAATTAGGTCACTGTGCACACAAGTTCCCAAATGGCAAACAATTGGGTTAGTTCTCAGAGGGCATTGTCATGATTTTGACACCAATTATTATTTGGGACAAAACTTCCTGCATGATGGCTAAGTCATTTGGGGATTCCATGACTGCTCCTAGCTTGCAGTCAACTCAAACTTAGTTGGCCAAAGCCTTTTGGTACTTCCATCTACTTTTGAGATGTATATGCCAAGCAGAAAAAAGTCTCAGCACCGAACCCTGGGGGACTCCATTGGTGTCTGGTCTCTTCCCCTGTTTTGATCTCCTGCATCCTGTGAGCCAAGTTAGCAATGCAGCTGGTGATGTAAGTGTTTGCTCCTACATTATTCATCAGTGCAGCTGGTGATGTAAGTGTTTGTTCCTACATTATTCATCAGCGCAGTTGGTGATGTAAGTGTTTGCTCCTACATTATTCATCAGCGCAGCTGGTGATGTAAGTGTTTGCTCCTACATTATTCATCAGTGCAGCTGGTGATGTAAGTGTTTGCTCCTACATTATTCATCAGTGCAGCTGGTGATGTAAGTGTTTGTTCCTACATTATTCATCAGTGCAGCTGGTGATGTAAGTGTTGCTCCTACATTATTCATCAGTGCAGCTGATGATGTAAGTGTTGCTCCTACATTATTCATCAGTGCAGCTGGTGATGTAAGTGTTGCTCCTACATTATTCATCAGTGCAGCTGGTGATGTAAGTGTTGCTCCTACATTATTCATCAGTGCAGCTGGTGATGTAAGTGTTTGCTCCTACATTATTCATCAGTGCAGCTGGTGATGTAAGTGTTTGCTCCTACATTATTCATCAGTGCAGCTGGTGATGTAAGTGTTTGCTCCTACATTATTCATCAGTGCAGCCGGTGATGTAAGTGTTTGCTCCTACATTATTCATCAGTGCAGCCGGTGATGTAAGTGTTTGCTCCTACATTATTCATCAGTGCAGCCGGTGATGTAAGTGTTTGCTCCTACATTATTCATCAGTGCAGCCGGTGATGTAAGTGTTTGCTCCTACATTATTCATCAGTGCAGCCGGTGATGTAAGTGTTTGCTCTTACATTATTCATCAGTGCAGCCGGTGATGTAAGTGTTTGCTCCTACATTATTCATCAGTGCAGCCGGTGATGTAAGTGTTTGCTCCTACATTATTCATCAGTGCAGCCGGTGATGTAAGTGTCTGCTCCTACATTATTCATCAGTGCAGCCGGTGATGTAAGTGTCTGCTCCTACATTATTCATCAGTGCAGCCGGTGATGTAAGTGTCTGCTCCTACATTATTCATCAGTGCAGCCGGTGATGTAAGTGTCTGCTCCTACATTATTCATCAGTGCAGCCGGTGATGTAAGTGTCTGCTCCTACATTATTCATCAGTGCAGCCGGTGATGTAAGTGTCTGCTCCTACATTATTCATCAGTGCAGCCGGTGATGTAAGTGTCTGCTCCTACATTATTCATCAGTGCAGCCGGTGATGCAAGTGTCTGCTCCTACATTATTCATCAGTGCAGCCGGTGATGTAAGTGTCTGCTCCTACATTATTCATCAGTGCAGCCGGTGATGTAAGTGTCTGCTCCTACATTATTCATCAGGGCAGCCGGTGATGTAAGTGTCTGCTCCTACATTATTCATCAGGGCAGCCGGTGATGTAAGTGTCTGCTCCTACATTATTCATCAGGGCAGCCGGTGATGTAAGTGTCTGCTCCTACATTATTCATCAGGGCAGCCGGTGATGTAAGTGTCTGCTCCTACATTATTCATCAGGGCAGCCGGTGATGTAAGTGTCTGCTCCTACATTATTCATCAGGGCAGCCGGTGATGTAAGTGTCTGCTCCTACATTATTCATCAGGGCAGCCGGTGATGTAAGTGTCTGCTCCTACATTATTCATCAGGGCAGCCGGTGATGTAAGTGTCTGCTCCTACATTATTCATCAGTGCAGCCGGTGATGTAAGTGTCTGCTCATACATTATTCATCAGTGCAGCCGGTGATGTAAGTGTCTGCTCCTACATTATTCATCAGTGCAGCCGGTGATGTAAGTGTCTGCTCCTACATTATTCATCAGTGCAGCCGGTGATGTAAGGGTTTGCTCCTACATTATTAATCAGTGCAGCTGGTGATGTAAGGGTTTGCTCCTACATTATTCATCAGTGCAGCTGGTGATGTAAGTGTTTGCTCCTACATTATTCATCAGTGCAGCCGGTGATGTAAGTGTTTGCTCCTACATTATTCATCAGTGCAGCTGGTGATGTAAGTGTTTGCTCCTACATTATTCATCAGTGCAGCTGGTGATGTAAGTGTTTGTTCCTACATTATTCATCAGTGCAGCTGGTGATGTAAGTGTTTGTTCCTACATTATTCATCAGTGCAGCTGGTGATGTAAGTGTTTGCTCCTACATTATTCATCTTTTGTACTACACCTGAGTAGGGGATTGTGTCAAAAGGCTTGGCCAGGTCAAGGTAATGTGGTGTGAACTGCTTTACCTTCATCCATTGCTTTGGTAACAAGAGTAAAGCTTAAAATTCGCCCATGATTTTGAGCCTTTCACACTTTCCTCTGGGCTGTTTTCAAACACATTTTTAGGGCCATACATACATGTATGCATTCTTTGATTCACCTTGATTGTATTAAATTATATTCCTTGTATAATACAGCACCAGTTGTTAGAATGTGTTTTAAATTTGTAGTTTTGAGCAGTCTTCTAAGTAAGTAATGAAACAAAATGTATGAAGTAATAATGACAAAACTACACATTTCAGAAAATTTCAACCATAAAAGGGGGCTCAAACTTCTGTCACTGCAATCCACTAATATCAGTAAATATGCAAAAGGTCTGCAGAAGTAAGTTATCTAAATAATTCCACATTAAAGCGATCTCTAACTAATGGAAAAGTTGCTGCTAGGAAACAACTTTACATTTTATTGTTTCATCTACAAATAAAATGGATGTTGCCCTTGAAGAATCAATTGCCTATGTTACATTAAAAATAAGCTAGTAATATTGCAATAGGGAATGGATGGCAAACTGATTGGTTCATATAGTTAACTAGGTAACTCCTCCAAAGGAGGACATTCATAGGACCGCACTGCAGCATCCACTCCCTTTAAAGTACAACACAGTACAGTACCAGTGATCCATCTACATACTGTGGGAGTAGAACCCACAGCCTTCTGCATCAAAAATAAGGCTACTACCTGCTGTGCTACAATGCAAGCAGACTTGGAATAAGCAGCACTAAACATCTCTTCCCCTGAAGCTCTCAACTCCTTCTAAAAAGTTTTTATTTAACATTTGTTTACTGGGAAAGTCCAACTTGGAACAAAGCCAATTTTCAGCAGAGGCCTGGGGAGAAATGCTCCAGATGCATGTCTTTGTAACATGGGAGGAAACCAGAGCACTCAGAGAAAACCCACACAAACATAGGGAGGATATACAGACTCCACACAGAAGGCACTCCAGCCAAGGATCAAACCATAGAACGTCTTGCTGTGAGGCAACAACACTACCACTGTATCATCCACTTGACACAACTGAATCGCTCAATTTCATAGCAGAAGAAATCTGGAAAAAGCCAACATTTATTTGAGGGGAGGTCCAAAACCAGGGACACATTTTAAACATTGCTTGTATAATCTTAGAAAGTTGCTAAGATAGTGTTTTGTGTTACCATGTGTTTCCAAAGATTTGCCAGAAAACAACAAAGTTTAAGTAGAACAGACCAAGTATGAGCCAAATATTCTATGAAAATATAGACAGTTGAGAGCTACGGACTCAACTCCCCGAATCACAAGTGGTGGTGTGCGTAGAGAATACAGGCTACGTAAGGTACAGGGTTTGAGCCTAGGTAATTCTAACCACCAGGCCCAGGTAACTGGGGCATTTTACACATAGACACACACACACTAACAGCATATACACACAGAGCACAAGCTACCTAAAGCCAAATTCCACTTTGCCCACCAGCGGGGCTGTATCTGTATTCACACAAGTGTGGTCTTCAATCGACAGGAATCCAAACACAACACCAGTTTCCACTGAACACATGCCCCGCATGAATCCATGGAGCTGCCCAATCCCAAACGTTAAAATAAAGTCACCAGGCCTTTATACTGCCAGCTTAAAGATAGTGCAACAAAACCAACAGAATAACATACAAAGTGAACAGACATTAACACATTACATATGGATTTCCGCACTTTCAAATTTTCTTGACCCCTTGCTAAAAGTACTCGTTTACAAAGAACCACCCGCTGTCACATTCCTGCACAGCAGTCGTATTTCCGTCTATGAAAACGGTTCCAAAATATTTAATGGATCTAACACATTTTGTCCTGTCCTGTATGTACAGCCACATTCACGGAGCTCTGTACATAAAATTGTAAAATGCATCACTAAACAATTCCTACTACGACCAGCGGATGTTCACACCGTCTTTTCTCTAAGACTATTCTATACTGCTCACAATACTAACATTAGGGAATGTTACTTGTTACACTGTTACCTGGCAGCCACACAAGACCTTCGCCTTCCAACAGACTTCTACAACAAAGCAGGGTGGGGCAGGGTGCTGCAATTCACAGCACATTGACAGCAGTATTTTTGACTAAGCAGAATAGAGCTTTCAGTAGAGGGGCGGGGTAGATGGTGATGAAAGTGATTCAGGACTACTCATTTTAACTTGTGAAGTTGACAGTGTACACCTGCGTGGGCGCTGTCTGTCAACGTGTGATTTGGTCTTGAGGGGCGTGTTACTTGAAAGTTGTAGTCAAAGCTTTCAGGCTGCTTATTTCACTGCTTCACTTACGTTATAGTCATTATCACGCAGTACAATGTTGACACTAGGCAGGCATATACCGTGCAACCCATGAAATTATGTTTTAAAGTGGGCATGGGCAATCTTTCCAGCATCCCATGTTCAGACACACAACCAAAAGTTAAAGGTTACAAGTAAGCAAGACCACAGCTTTCAAGCAGTCAGGTGCAAATCTAGAAATAAGACAATGTGAATTAATATAGATTTCCTGAAGTAAAAGAAGTATGTAACTATAACTATTGTCATTATTTGCTAAGTATAATTCGTCACCTTTTCTCGAAAAGTCACTAATTTTAGGATGGATTAAGAGGGACAGATCTAATATTCGAGTCAAAACCAGGGACGGTTGAGCCATATGAGCAAAGCGTAGCATTAAAGAAGGCAATGTGCTCAGAGTGAAGTATCTATTTTTACTAATATGACGAGAGACTGTAATGAAATAATCTTAGTAAGAACGTCAAAACAGCACAATAATTCTATATTTATGGTGTAGTATCTCTTTCTCACAGGAAGAAGGCATTGCAGTTTTTGGTGTGTAGAACTCGGAACTTTCTGATTGCTCCCCAGGCAAATAAGTAGTAATATAGATAGAGCTCCGCATCAGTAACTCAGCTGGCAAAGTGGCAAGTGCGTGGTCTCATTTGACCAAAAATCACTATTTGCAGAGCACACGGACTCAGTTTTGTTAATGAATGTGATATACCAAGCTCTCTAACTGAAACAGCATATACACGGAGCACAAGCCTTCTAACTGAAACAGCATATAACTGGAACACTTCTTACCGTGTGTGACTCTGGCTCTGGCTCACAACAATGAGATTGGGAATGTTTTCTGCGCATTTTTGTGTTTTAAAATCACATTAGTGTGTGATGCATGCATGAGTCTTCTGTTGGGTCCTCTTTAAAGAAAAACAGGTCTTGCAGCTGCAAAAGTTGGGGGGGGGTGCTCCCTCCCCCTCACTCTATGGTTCTGGCACCTATACCTATAGCTGGCTAGGATATGGCATGGGATTTTTTTCAAGGGTGATCTGCACATGCATGAACTCCAGCGCATCATCCTATTTGACTATCATAAAGGTCTGCTTGTTATTGATGTAGATTGAAACACCTCCGCCTTTAGTCCTTGTTTGTGCAGCTACCGTGCTAAAAGTGTGGAAGGCACTGAAATCTTTCACTGCACGGTAATCTCTGCCACTTTAAGCCATGTCTTGGTAACAGGAAAGATATCTACATTCTTGAGTGTGAGGAGGGCTTGGAGGGAGTGTAGTTTTTGTTTAGGCTTCTGGCATTGAGCAGTAACAGCTTGAGGTTCAGTTGAGTTTTTGCTATCTAAGTAGGTTTGACAATTTGGCATTGCCTAAAAAATTCACTATCAGGGTAGATAAAGTTTTAGCCAGTATTTGAAAGCCTTGAGGGGGAGAGGTGCAGAACATACTTGGCAAAGCAATAGTTTGTTAACCATGTCCTTCCAAGCTGACAAATAATAGATGCCCTTAGAATGACAGCATGACAGCAGAAAAACAATCAATTGTTAAAATCAATCATTTTTTTTTTGCTCATATTGTGGCATCATCTGTGGTGATGGTAATATGTGCTCATTGTTAGGCTCATACCACACAGTCTGAGAGCTCCATAATGTTTCATTTCATATAGACCAGGGAGGTACATCTCAGGTCATTTACACCCACATGGACGATGATGGAATCATACTGGAACCTGCGGGTAATGACTTGAGTGCCTGTGTGATTTGGTAGATCCTGTCTCCAGATAAGCAACTAACAGTTATCTTCTCCTTGTTCAGCCTGGTTAGAGGGACATCAGTACCTCTTATAATGGAGTCCCCTATGATGAACCATTATCGTCTCCTTGTTCAGTCTGGTTAGAGGGACATCAGTACCTCTTATAATGGAGTCTCCTATGATGAACCATTATCTTCTCCTTCTTCAGCCTGGTTAGAGGGACATCAGTACCTCTTATAATGGAGTCCCCTATGATGAACCATTATCTTCTCCTTGTTCAGCCAGGTTAGAGGGACATCAGTACCTCTTATAATGGAGTCCCCTATGATGAACCATTATCTTCTCCTTGTTCAGCCTGGTTAGAGGGACATCAGTACCTCTTATAATGGAGTCCCCTATGATGAACCATTATCTTCTCCTTGTTCACCCCGGTTAGAGGGACATCAGTACCTCTTATAATGGAGTCCCCTATGATGCACCATTATCTTCTCCTTGTTCAGCCTGGTTAGAGGGACATCAGTACCTCTTATAATGGAGTCCCCATGGTAAGGGTCCTGGGAGGTGTGTTGGCTTGACTTAGGGGCTTAGTATTTGGGGTTCCACTTAGTCACATTATGTGTGGTGTTAGGTGTTTTTTCTGGGTGCCTTTGGCTTGCTGAGGCATAGCCATGACAGCTGGTGGTCTAGGTGATCTTTGATGTTTAGGAAGATTGCATTTAAGTGCCTCAGCATACATTAGTCTATGTTTGTATTGTGTACTATGTGAGATGGGTGTTGTGTGCGTTTTCGACAACCTGACGTCGGCTTGTATGCAAGAGTTTAGACCCCAGTGACATTTTGTAATTACAACTCTGGCATACTGTGTCTGCTTCTTTAAGGATTAAGTGTTCAGCGGTAAACATGAGACAATCACTATATTGTCTCAGGATGCCCAAATACACCAAGCTGGCTGCAGAAAAGTTAGAAAACTGCATGTCCATACTGTCCCGTGCATCAATTTATGACCTAGAATGGGATAGTATATTGGGGTCAGGATGCTATTAAGGGTGCTTTATCAGAGCATATAGTGCTAAACTACTAAATTCTATTAACTTCAATGTTTACACAGTACTGAATTCTATTAAATCTGTAGGTATTGCCACTTGCCTCCCAGCTAGCTGCTCTAAGCTTGTTGGCACACAAGGTATTTGTGCTGCTTTACAGGGTACAGTTTTATCAACCATTCTTCCTAGGTGTTTGCTATTGTACAGGGCACTGCTAACTGACACAAATTTGAAAAATTTATAGCAGCACAGAAAAATCAGAAAACTAACTAATGAGGTTATAAAGGCCCTTGTAGTCATTAGCCTAATATATAAACGGCCCCCAAATGGGATAGGATAACTCAAGCACCAAAAGGGAACCTGGCTAGCCTTAAAATGTCCGCAGTGGCAACTACCCTAGTACTTACCTATGAACATATGAATGACTCCATCTGATTTGTTTTCCATCACCACATAAGTTCTCTGCATCCTCTCTGAATAATAAACATCTTGTTTATGACCGATTCATGTACTACACAGAAGTCTGAGCTTTCATTAATTGCATGCTTCGCTTAACTGTTGTCTAACTTAGCCATACTGCAAAGCCCTATTTAGAATAATTTTTCAGTTATTTTTAAAAGTTGAGTTCACCCCGCCTTCCTCCATTGTATTTGTGTTTCCATCCCATAAAACAGGCCTCACTACAACCTTATTAAGTAAACAAGGGCTTCATAAGCAAGACACACAGTCTTTAGGATAGTTAATTAAACGTTGAAAAATAAAACTGATGACCTCTGACCATCAGCATTGTCCTTCAAGTCTACTCTAAATAACTGACAAAAATGATATGAATGTTTTGGGTTAAAAAGAACTGACCAACAAGTGACTTTAATTTTTTCTAAAGACTCCATGAAGCATCATTCCACCTAAATGACATATACCCTAACTCTGAAGTTGAAAACACAGAGTACAGGGGGTAAAACTGACACAGTGGGCAGTGAAACATCTGCATGTAGATGAAGGCTTCAATGATTATGTTAGTTTTTGTTTCAAGCTCTGTGACAGGACATTATATCATTTTAATAATGAGTGGACAACACCATCAGGTGGCCTTTCCTCCACTGCAAGGGGGTGACCCTTCATCAAAATTACTATAATTCTATGAAATGTAATTAATTTTGTTTTCTTATTTTCTTTTTTATTTACAAACTTTTTTTTCTAAAAGATAATGACAGTACAGACTGAAGTTTTTGACATGGTCGTCAGACCTTTCCTATTACAAATGGCCATGTGTATTCCATTTCACAGCAAAAAGAATAAAGTAACCCCATGAAAGCCAAAGTGTTCCATTTAAAAGGATAGCATTTCTTCTTGCCTGTGGACATTAGCTAGAGTGTAATGCAAAGTGCAGTTACACTGGATTTCAATGAATCTGAAGACAAATATAAAGTACTTTTACTTCACTGACAATGCAACATTTCTCCATTTCAAGGAAAAATATATAGCCAAATGCAGAACTCAGTTTATTTTGTGGGCAGGAAATATGTGCTTCATGCGATATGTCACTTATACAGACCTTTTTCTAAAGTCAGTTCCATTAAGTAAAAAGCTTTTCTATTGTATTTACTTATCAGGATAATTCTCTTACATTTAGAAAGTAGGACAGTACCTTAAAGTCAAGGCACAACAAACAGAACTTTGTATGCAGCTAAAAGCTATGACCTTCATTGAAACCTGCTACAAATAATTATGTCCTTGTGTATGTTTAAAATGGAAACCCTATTTCACAAGCATGAAAGGTTTGCCAGAATAGTTTACTGCATTTTAAAATGGCAGGGGCTATTTGAGGAAGTTAAAATGAAAGACACTGTTCCCCACTATTGTCCATGCCTTGTAATGTCAATTTTAAATTCATGTGTAAGTATGACCTCCCCCTGACAAAGCCAGACTAGATAGGGTCCAGTGTCTGAAGGTTTCCGGTCTCATTACTGATCATTTCCATAATTCTTTCCATGGCTTTATGTATGAGACTAGTGTGGCTTATGGGTCTGTAGTTTCCAGGGTCTGTGGATAGCCCATCTTTGTGCAGAGGGATGGCTGTTGCTGTTCTCCATTCATGAAGCACAAAGCCTGTTAATAGGCTACAGTAAAATAGCAATTCCAGAGGGCCTGATAGATGATGTTTCATGCTATTTAGAAGGCATCCTGGGATATTGTCTGTACCTACTGATTCAGTGTTCTTGTTCCCTCATGATAGCAGGGGGAGTTGCATTTGATGGTATTTTCTGAGGGAAGTCTGGGGGGAGACAGGAGTACAGTGGGAGATGAATTTGTTGGTGTGAGGGTTTGCTATATCTTCTGGCTCAGTATAGGTGGCTCCATTTACAATGAGCTCTGCACACAATTGTATATTCCCTTTGAGGTTGTGGACGTAGCTAAAAAATGCCTTATGGTTATTTTTGGCCTGGGAGGCCAAATGTACCACAAATTTGGCTTTGGTAGACTTCGTCCTCGGAGTTCTTTGTTTAGTTTGATGGCGGTGCTTTTATCCTGGTGGGTGCTACACCTCCTAATTTTTGCCATTATTTTTTTCCTCCTGTTATACAGCCTTTTGATGTTATGATTCCACCAGGGTCGCTTGTTTTTTGAGTTAGTTCTGTACTTCTTCCTGCTGGTACAGCTGCCTCTGTGCAGCTATTAACATGCTTGTATAGGGTTTCTGTCAACAGTTCTTTGTAGGCAGCAGTGTTCTCAGGGTTTATGGGGGTTTGAAATTTTGCCAGGTTACCACTTAATAGTAGGACGTTAGCCTTAGAGTTGCTAATATTGAATATTCCAGGGTTTATTTTTACTTTTACAAAGGAGACCATTCTGTGGTCTGTCCTTACCAGAGAGGACAATACACTAGGAGTCTTCAGCACTCTCCCATATCAGTGAGGACCAGATCCAATAATGGTTGCATCCCTTGCTGGTGTATTGACAATCTGGTCCAGGGAGCTTGTGTTATCAAAATCTAGGAACCTCTGTGCCTGTCCATTTGATGCCATATATGATTCCCAGTTAATAGTGGGGTCATTAAAGTCACCCATTAATATGGTATTGGGTTGGATGGTGAGAGTGTTTCCAATAAGTTTAAATACTTGGTAGGAGTTTCCTGGGTCATAGAGGGGGGCCTATAGTTTGCAAGGAAGTGGTACTGGATTTTGGCTACGATGATTTGAATGTCGAGAAGCTCAAGTGCATTTTCCCGTTTGACCATCCTTGAGGTATATTTATTTTTGATGTAAATCGAGACACCTCCAGCTTTAGTCCCTGTCTGTGTAATAGCTGGCCTAAATGTGTGGAAGGCATTATAACCTTGCACTGTCCGTGTGCTCTCCATGACTTTAAACCATGTCTCATTGAATGCACAGACGTCAGCACTGTCTAGGGTGAAGGAAGCTTCTAGGGAGTGGAGTTTTTGTTTAGACTCCTAGCACTTAGCAGTAACAGCTTTAGATTTTCTTGGTTTTGATTTGCTATGCCAGAAGTACTTTCAGTTTGGCATTGCCTAAAAAAGGCACTATAGGGGAGAACAATAGCTTAGCTAATATTCAAAAGCCTAGAGGTGGGGAGGTGCAGACCATCCCTGGCAAAGCAGCGTGATCTATTGACCATCTTGTTGCATGCTGACAAATATTGCACCCACTTAGAATAACACCAAAAACTAAGCCAATTATTAAAGTCAGTCATCTGTTGTTCATATTGTGGCATCATCCTTTGAGAAGGTACAATGCTGCTCAATGCTAGGCTCATACCAGCCTGGGACACATATTCCAAGAGGTCCATGATGTCTCTCTTCATATAGTCTAGGGAGGTACATCTCAGGTCATTAACATGCACATGGACTATGAGTTCTACTGGTAGTTGTGGTCCAGTGACCTGAGTGCATGTATAATGTGGCAGATCCTGCCCCATGATAAACAGCTGACTATGACTTTCTCCTTATTCAGCCAGATGAGAGGGACATCAGTGTGTCTCACAATGGAGACTCAAATTACTAGAATGTTGGATTCCGTGGTGGCTTGTCTTATGGGCTTAGAGGTTGAGACTCCATGAGATGTGGCTGTATTTCTTGATGTGGGTGTTGCTTTGAAGGCATGCATTTGAGGTTGCTAAGGATGTTTGTTATATATACTTAACTTAGGAGGTCTTTGGGGGTTTAGGAATGTTACATACATGATTCAGCATATGTGGGTCTATGTGTTTGCTTTGAATTCTGTTTGATGGGTGCAGTGTGTGTAGTACAGACAACCTACTGACTTTTGGAACATTTTTCTGTGAGAGCTTTGCCTCCTGTGACACTGTGTAAATAAATCTCTCACACACCATATTAGTTTGTTTGAGAATTAACTGGTTGTCAGTAAACAAGAGGCAATTTCTACATTGCCTCAAAATGCACATATCCACCAATCTGCTAATGGAGATATTGGGACATTTCATATCAATAGCAAAAGACCCTTTTTTTTATTAGACAGTTGGAGTGAGAATATAAAGTAGTGTCAAGAGTACGTGATTTGCAACTCTGGGAGCAGTGCTTGTCAATGCCAATGAGGTTTCTTGTGTGCAACTAGGTATTGGTGAAATTGTAATGCTGCTTTTACAAGAAAAATGTCAACTCAAGGCACCTGTGGCTATACAGGCCATTGCCAAATACTAGGAAAAAAAATAAGTACAGCCTGACAATTTATGGAGAAAGTATTTAGGCAGATATTCTAAAGTTAGACTTAAATCAAGCAATGTTTATTGAAAATAAAGAATTAGCTTATTGAAAATAATGAAAAGAGGGTACTCACGTGAACGGCTACTGCCTGGCTACTACTAATGCTGGTCTCAGCACAGCTTCATTCTGTTGGGATACGATACTCCCTTTGCTTCTTCTCTCACCAGAAGCAAAATGTTAGCACCAGTCCCAAGAAGAGAAGCAGGCCACAGCCTGTTTGGTGATCCACAGTCTTGTCCCAGATGATGTAAGGGTCTGTAGGCTTGTTGTAGCCTTTTCCTGTTAGATGCCTTGAATAGCAATCAGACCAATCAGGAAGGTCAAACACAGAAACTCTCTTCCTAATTAGAAAGAGTCGGGAATCTATGCACTCTGCTCCTTCTCTCATCAGGAGCAAAAGAGAAGCACTAATTCCAAGATGACCACTGAAAGGTACAATGCGGAGGCTCCAGTAACTGGTGGTCTTGGAGCAGATGTTGCAGATTTTAAAGGTAAAAGATGGAAAACGGGTTACTACCCTAACAGCTGCAGTGCGCACCAAGCAGTTCGATATGAAAGAGAAGTTAAGCTTTAGCTATCTAAGTGGAGAGCCACTCATTTTATATCAGCAAGATAGACTAGAAGGGGTGGGCACTTTGTATTCTGTTTCTATGGGATACAGTGGGATGGACAATAACTTTGAATAGCTGAAGGGGAGGAATAATTTTATGCTTATTCACAACAGCCAATGAAAGAGGGGAGGGAAGGCGATAAACCAAAACAGGAATGACAATAGGCTAACCTCCGCCCTCTTTCTTGACCTATGAAAAGCCACCTTTGACATGGTCAACCATGAACTTCTCATTCTTTCACTAAAATCTATTTCCCTCAACAAACACGCTATCCAGTGGTTCCAATCCTACCTGACTGATAGACAACAGGCAGTACTATGGCAGGGCAAACTCTCCAGCCAGTTACCTCTCACACTTGGTGACCCTCAAGGGTCCATACTCGGTCCACTACTCTTCTCTATTTTTATCAACAACCTTCACACTGCTATCCCTAAAGCCACCTGTATTCAATATGCAGATGATTCCACTCTGATCTGCTCAGCCACCTCCCCATCCGAACTGCAAACCTTAACCCAAAATACATTTAACACTATTGAGAACTGGCTCACCAACCAACGCCTACTTCTGAACCCCAATAAAACTAAACTACTACTCTTCTCCCCCACTAGTAGATCTACCACACTTTCATTCTCTGTCACATCTAACAATGGTGCCACTATTTCCCCAGATAATCACATCAAACTGCTAGGGGTTATCATAGACAATAATCTCAAATTTGACCTTCAGGTCAACAAAACCATGCAGACCATCAATAAGAAGCTTGGATCACTGTACAGAAACAAGACATTTTTAACCCCACTGGCTAGGACTGCAATCGCCCAATCACACCTTCTCTCTACTCTTTTATATGCCTCGCCTGTACTCTCAAACCACAACAAATCTGAACTAGGTAAGCTGTCCCATAGCTAAAATCATATTACCAGATTCGCCACTGGCTCCACCTATAGAACCCACCACTGCGGGAACATTAAACAACTAGAGTGGTTAGAACTGCCCAGCTTAATTCAATTCAATAAACTCTTAATAGCACACAAAATTTTGTACCACCCTGAAGATACCCCCTCACTTAAAAAATATTATTAAGCCATATAGCAATCTAAGATCCCTATGGTCAGCAGATAAACTACTGGTCCAAACCCACAAAGCTAATAACTCTTCTGGTGAATCCTTGTTTGCAAGTTGGCAAAACCTGGAATTCATTGCCAAACTATATACCCCTACAATCCTCCAAAAGTCTCTTCAAAAAAAAAAAAAACCTTAAACAGTATCTCAAAGTGAATTGGCTATGCACATGTACCAACCCTGACTAAGTTATAAACTAAAAGCATATTCTGTACTTATCATGACTTGTAACTATGTCACCAAGCTCTGCTTCCAATCTGATGTCTCATACTTTTAATTGTGTCTGTCCATGAAAATTGTGAGTCCCTACTAGGGAACACTATTAAGCCACTGTATATAATCACTTTGTTTTTATAATTGTTTGCTAACGTCTGTGTAATCTATGTAAGTTTGTCTATGTGGAACTTTTCTACCCAGGCCTCCGCTGAAAATGGACATGTATCCAGTTGGACTATCCCGATAAACAAATGTAAAATAAAATAAATAAATATATGGTCAAACTAACATAAGGGGCAGGAAACTAGAAAGACAGTTGAGTTTTAAAAACAATAGCACCAGGATGGGAGGGTGGGGAAAAATTTAATTTGTGTGTGACTACGAACAGACACAGCTTTTGTCTCTTTTCTAGTTTATATATGCAATTAAAAGCAAAATACTAGTAAAACATTGTAAAGAAAATGAATCCCAATATACAAAATAGAAGAAGGCAATAAAGTGACACAAAATACAAGAATGCAAAACAAACTAACCTTTCCCTCACAGCAAGTTGTGGCAGAGTTTGAGAGAGCTTCTCTTGTGCTGCAGTGGTTCATTGTCTGGGTTTCAGACTTTAACAGCCATTCTTGGACATTTAGAAGAATCACTTTGCTAGCCCATTTGCAGAAAATTGAGAGTGAGTATACATGATGCATATTTCATGTTGTCTTGTCTAGTAAATGTTCTGAACCTTTATCAGGTAAATTATGGATCACCACCACTACAGTTCAAGGAGATGGTTTTCATTACATTTTGTCCATAAAACTGAAATATTTTTTTTCAAAGTATTTGGTTCCATGAAAACAAACTTTGTCTACCTATAATGATTACCCATTGCAATTAAAAAGAAACAGTCCCCTGGGGAAAAAACAACAATTTAAATAGCCTGCCCTGGCACTGTGATATGGCCCTGGGGATGCCTGTCATGGTGTGTTTCAGATTATCCAAAATCAACATGTTGCTAGTTAATACCTGAGCAGCATATGGAAACTTCAACAAAGGTATGTCATTTGTACAGTTTTAAAGTGGCCTTTCTGTGCAGGGTCCACCAGTCCAGTACCAAAACTAAAAGGAATTACAACTTTGATGCTACATAGAAAAGATTCTTGACATTCAGACAATTAATGCTTCGTAGCACTTTGGCTTTTTTTGCCCATGATTATAAAAAGTTTATACCCTTTGGACACTCCAGAACTAATCTGTTTTTCCTCATGGATAACATCAGACTTCTGTTGGCCACTCCTACAAGTACAATCATTCAGGATGTTTTCCTGTGAATAAGGCCATTGGAAAGGGTTGAGGCTCAGCTGTGGTGGTTCTCTTTTGGCTACATTTTGCTGAGAACTTCTGATGGCAAATGTGAAATTCCATTTATGTGCTGTTTTATACCTCTAATTTCAACACCATATTAATGTGCTTTTAGGAAAGTGAGCAGTGTGACACAGTGAAGAAAACACATTGGTGCTGTTATGTTTTAGGATCGGTAAGTGCTATTATGTTTTTAGGATCGGTAATGGACCTCAGTATCTTGTAGCTCATTATCAATTTGAATGTTTCCATAAAAGTAGTAATTACACCTCAAACAACAACTAAGACTGAGTGGTCAGTTGCAGTCAATGGTCATGAAGCAGAAGTTTCCTTAGCGGAATGCAAGACGGCTTACTGGCTGATACAAAGTACGGCTTACTGGCACCTGAGTGCACACCAGATGGTCTAGGTACAGTAAGGATCCTTAACACTGGTGGAGTAAGAGGTTACAAGCTGATGGATGGGGACTGATCTTGCTTACTGCTCGAACTTAGCAGAAGTTTAAGATGGTGTAACAGAAAGAGATGCTGGTGAAGAGTCACCTTTAGCCAACCAAACAACACCCTGAAATGCAGTCAGGGGGTCAATAACTGTGTGGGAGCATATACCCCCCCCATAGGTTCTGTCATCGCAAGTCCCCTAATTAAAAAAAAAATTGCTAACTGACCAAGCTCACAGGTGGCGGAAGTTGTTGAAGACTGGTGGGTGGGGGGGTGACAGGGGCACCTAGTAATCTAAAAAGGGCAATTTTTTAAAACTATTTACTACCACAACATAGGTTCACTTGGAGGACATTTTAAGCTTATCCAATTTCCATTTTGTTGGTTGAATTAACATTTGCTGATTGGTTTTACCTATCCTACAGCTGATAATTGTATATAAGTCCTAGTGAGCATAACCGTGATCACACTGTAGATAATCTGAGGGGACCCATGTAAGGGATGCAGCATTTAGGAACTGCCTTTATCCATTAGTAGTGCGAGGGGTAATCCTGGAGTACATTTTCTATTACCCATCCTTAGATCCAAGTTGCATTTGAATATGGACAGGTATGAGCTTTGTTTTACTTGAATAGATAGTCTGTTCTGGAACAGTGGTAGCCTCTGTGATATATATCCATCTCTCCACAGAACATTCAGTTTAGATATCTGGACTGAGTATTTCTGATGCCATTTGACTTGTTGATGTTCAGTAGGTCCATCTGTATTAGGTTGGAGGATGCCTTGTATGCCAGACATGTCACCTCTAAGCACTCTGTAGGATACTGAGTATAGTGATACATTTTTGAGGTGATTCATGCAAGACCTACTGTTTAGGACTTGTATCCTTTTAGTAAGGTATCTCTGTGGGTAATCCAATTGTTGCATGGGCCTGGACAGATACATGCCAAAGTGGTAATATACAAAATGATTGACCTAATGAGGGCTTTGTAAAGGGGGACAATAACATCTCTAGATCTAGTCACAATCAATGTGTTTATAAGCTGTGCAATATAGAAAGACTTTATGACTCTGGGCACATGTTGGTCAAAAGTTATGTCACTGTACACACAAGTTCCCAAATGCCAAACAACTGGGTCAGTTCTCAGGAGGCATTGTCAATTTGGCAGTTCCCCAGAGTAGATCACTTCCCAAAGGATATGATAATTTATTTCTTGGAGTTTAGTTTCAATTCATGATTCTGGCACCAGTTATTGTGTGGGACAAACCTTCCTACATGATGGTTAAGTCATTTGGGAATACAATAATTGCTCCTAGCTTGCAGTCATGTCAAACTCAGTTGGCCAAAGCCCTTTGGTATTTCCTTTTACTTCTGAGATGTATATGCCAAACAGAAAAAGTCTCAGCACCAAACGCTGTGGGACACCATTGGTGACTGGTCTCTTCCCCTATTTTGATATCGTGCATCCTGTGAGCAAGCATACATGTATAAGTTCTTTGATTTGGGTATATATCGGAAGCTCGAAAGCTGAGAACCATGAATGCCACAACCTCAAACTTAGAAGTTCAAAGACTGAAAATACCAAAGCCGCGGAAAATAGAATTTGATCTCAGGGAAAGAATTCGGTGGACCGTTTCCATGGCTTCGCTTTTTCCTCCACTGTGGTGCGATCTCAGAGTTGGTATATTTAAGTAGGGTGTGTGTGGGGAGCACAGTCCCCCACATTAGAAATGGTTTGTAGTGTTTGTGTGTTTCGTGTTTTGTGCTGGAACAGCAATTATTTTTCCCTGGGAAAGAAAATCGCTGTTCTCAGCTTTCGGAGTTTTACACTTTCAGGGTTTGAAGTTCAATGTTACGGTGTTCGCTGTTTTCATGTTTTGATCATGTGATATAAACCCCTTTGATTCACCTTCCTGATTGTATTAAATTATATGCCTTGTATAATACAGCACCACTTGTTAGAATGTGTTTTAAATTTGTAGTTTGGAACAGTCTTCCAGTGAGCAATGAAAGAAAATGGATGAACCAATAATGACAAAACTACACATTTCAGAAAATTTCAACCATAAAAGGCCACTGAAACATCTGTCATTACAATCTACCAATAGCAGTAAATATGCAAAATCTCTGTAGAAGTAAGTCATCTAAATAATTCCACATTAAAGGGATCTGTAACTAATGGAGAGGTTGCTGCTAGCAAACAACTTTATATTTCATTGTTTCATCTACAAATAAAAAGCCTGTTCCTCTTGAAGAATAAATTGCCTATGCTAGATTAAAAAATGATAAGCTGGTAATTTTGCAATGGGGAATGGATGACGAACTGATAAAGGGTTCATAGTTACTAACTCCTCCAAAGGAGGACATTCATAGGACTGCAAAATCCACTCCCATTAAAGTACAACACAGTACAGTATCAGCGATCCATCTACATACTGTGGGAGTAGAATCCACAGCCTTCTGCATCAAAAGCAAGTATATTACCTGTTGTGCTACTAACAATGCAAATAACTTAGCATAAGTAGCATTAAACTTCTCTTAACCTGAAGCTCTCAGCTCCTTGCAAAATCCACTTGATGATCAACTAAATCTCTTTAACTTCACAGCACAAGGAATCTGGAAAAAGCCAAAATGTATTTGGGGGGGGGGGCAAAGGCCCAAAACCAGGGACACACTTACAATATTGCTTGTATAATCTTAGAATTTGCTAAAATAAAGTGTTTTGTGTTATATGTTTCCTGAAAGATAGTAAGACTAAAACTTAAAAAACTATCATTATTTAATAAGTTCAGTTCTCACTGATTTGCCAGAGAAACACAAATTTTAAGAGGAACAGACCAAAAATATGAGCCAAATATTCTGTGAACATCTGGACAGTGGAGAGCTATGGACTCAACTCCCTGAAACACAAGTAGTGGTATAGGTAGAGAATTTAAGCTCTTGTTTGAGCCTGAGTAAGACTAACCACCATGTATATCTAACCGGGGCATTTTATGCACACACACACAGACACACACAAACACACACACACACACACACACACACACACACACACACACACACACACACACACAACTCCTAAAAATAAAAGACAAAACTCTCCTTACCAGCATGACCCTGGCAGCACCAACGGAACAGTGGCAGCATAACTCCTGTAACGCAGAGCAATAAGAGAACAAGAACAGCTAGTTTAGTTAGTTTAACTTCCCTGCATGAATCCACGTTAGCGTGAAAACTCCACTTCATTAATTTTTCCGAACAGGTCTTGCAGCTGTAAAAGTGGGGGGCTCCCTCTCCCCCGAGCTCTATGGTTCTGGCACTCATGAGCTCACTGGAAAATAGTTCCTTTACATGGTCAAACTGACAGTAAATGTCTAGTGAACTGATTTGTTTCCAGTCATCATCATCATAATCATCATCATTACCCCCCCTTTTCCCATTTTTTTCTAATTGGGGTCGGGGTATCGTGTTAACTGTTGCCACCTCTCTTGATTCAGTGCCACACTCCTGCCTTCTTCAACACTCATGTCTGACTGTTGCAGATCTTCTTTCACACAATCCATCCACCTCTTTGCTGGATGCCCTCGCTTCCTCCTACCTTCTTCCTGTCTGTCCCAAATCTTCCTCACCAGATTGTCTTCTGCTTTTCTATACCTGTGTCCAAACCACCATAATCTGTTCTCTTTGATCTTTTCTGCAATTGGATCTACTTTGGCTTCTGCTCTTATGTCCTCATTTTTCAGTCTGTCCCACAGTGTGCATCCTACTACCCTTCGCAGGCACTTCATTTCCATCGCCTCTAGCGTCTTCAACTGCTCTGCTTTTACTGCCCAGGTTTCTGTACCATACAGTAATACTGGTTGCACCACTGTCTTGTACACCTTACTTTTCAGCTTCTTTGACATTCTTCTGTCATAGACTACACCTGATACTCTATGCTAGTTGGCTGCAGCCCCTCTGATTCTAGCTTTGATCTCTTCATTCAGATTTCCCTTCTCCTCAACCACCCCTCCGAGATACTTGAAGCTGTATACCTGTTCCACTACCTTCCCTTCTATCTCTATTCTCATCTTCTTCTAATTTCCCCAGTTTGCTGCCATTACCACCATCTTATCTGTGCTTACTTTCACCCCATGTGCCTTCAGTTTTGCATTCCATTCTCCTATCCTTTGCTGGAGTTCTAGCTCAGACTCTGCATGTAATACCATATCATCTGCATACAGCAGCTTTATTGATCTGTCCCCTCCAACCTGTTTGCTAATGTAGTCCATCACCAGTATGAACAGCAGTGGGCTCAGAGCTGAATCCTGGTGTACATTGACTACCACTGGGAACCCCTGTGTGGGACCGAACATTGTTTGTACTTGAGTCATTGGGTCCATGTACATAATTCTATCAATGTTTCTGAACTTCAAACCACCACATTACTGCCCAGATCAGCTTTCTTGGGACCTTGTCATATGTTTTCTCCAAGTCTAGGAATGTCCAGTTGGACTCTCTCCTCATCTCTAGCTTCTTCTCAAGTATCTGTCTCACTGCAAACATCGGGTTTCTAGTCAGACTGTAGAAATATGGAGCCTGCTGGAATCAAACACGAGACTCTACAAGAACTGGTTCAAGCAGCTTAAGGTCTTAAAACTTTGCCCCAAATTGCCAGGCAGCTTCAACAAAAGATGCTCATTGCCAGTTTTATGATGAGGTTAAAGTAAAAAGTATAGTACTTGCCTGGATGGCAGCCCACTGCTGTCTTGACAATTTATTAACCCTTCAGCTGTACAAACCATTAGGAGGGGTGGAGGGGTGAAAAAAGGGGATTTAGATGGTTGGCAGAGGAATGGCTGAAGGAAAGAAGAGAGTCAGTGGCAGGGAAAGACAAAAGTGCAGAAAAAGGGTCATAAAACAAATACAGATGGTCTTTCAGGGGCACCAATCACATTATAGAGTGAAACAATTATTTCATGAAGTGAACCATCACAACCAATCTAATGGGAAAAAAAAGGATTAAAATGTATACTATTTGTAACACTTATTATTTATCTAGTGGTTGTTTGTCTTTCGGCTTTTTCCCGGTAAGGAGTCGCCACAGTGGAACACTGGTCCGCTAATGATTGGCAGTAGATTTTTACGAAATGCCGAGGTGCCAGCTCGTACCCAACCTTCAACGAAGGCATGCCCATTTACTTACCTTCTTGATAGAATAATACTGTATCCCTATTTTCAGGCTGCTAAACTTAGGTAACAATTGATTCCTCTGAAAGACACCAAGTTTTAGCACAGCCAGCACCTTTCAATCTTCCATTAACTATTCTTTGTACCCCACAAGGCTGTACTTTCTCATGTGTTAAACATACATGAGCTAAGATGCAGAATTCACCGCCAGTCCACAGCAGAATCCTTTCCAACAGTGGGTTTATTATTTCTAGATTAAAATATTGTATGCACTCATATCAAATGTACCTGCAAGGAATACTGTACGCACTCACATCCACATCTCCAGTTTGTGTATTCCTTGTACGAGTTTGTATGGCCTTGGGCTAAACTGGGAAACAAGCTCAGTGTGGCTGAATTAGGAAGTGAAACAGAAAAACACATATACTGGCCCCAATATTCCTCATGGTTTACATCTTTAACTATATTATGGTATTGTTCATTATGACTTTGTTTACTGTAATTAGATTGTGGCTCAATTATTCTGTCTGCTAAAATAAATATATAAATAAGAAATATAGCTCCGGTTTTGTCACTGCAAGTTATCCAGTTTTCTACAGTATAAAGCAGCAGCTTTACTCTGTCAAACATGTTCGGCCTTTTAGAACCGTGCATGTTCGGCCACATGCATTTTTCTTACTATTCAGGTCGTAAATATTTTTTATGAGAACAACTGAGTTACTGGTCCATTAATAAATTAAATGTAGGAATACAAAAACAGAGTAGCAATATTTCACAAGTTGTCTGCTGCAATATTTCATAGGTTGTCTCAGAAAAAGGAGCACCTGCCTTTATAAAAGTACCTTTTAAAACACATATGCATCGTTATTTTGAATTATTAGCATTTGTTTAACAGGATAGCCAAACTATGAATGGCACTCCTTTCCACCTAAGTTTAAGGCTTCCTAGTGCTTTCCAGCAGGTATTAGAGCAACTGCTAGTCACAGGGATGCTTAAAGGTAAGATGAAAAAAATGGTTTATCCTAAACACTGCAGTGTGCACTAGAGAAGTTAGATGTGAAAGTAGGTAATTTAAGTTTTACCTGTCTAAAAGGTTAAGTTTTAGTGGAGAGTCACTATTTTTAAAACAGCAAGATAGATTGAAAGGGAGTGATCACTTTTGTATTCCGATACTATGGAATAAAGTAGAATGGCCAATAAATTTAAATAGTTGAAGGGGGGGGTGATTTCACAAAATTATAACTTTGTGCTTGCTCACACAAGCCAGTGAAAGCAGAGAGGAAATGAGATATATGGTCAAATTAACATAAGAGGCAGGGAAGTACAAAGACAGTGGTATTTAAGAACATGACAGTGACAGGGTGGGGGAGTGGGGAAAAATTTCTGCCTGACTCACAAGAGACAAAGCTGTGGGGTCTTTTGAAGTTTTAATATGCAGTTAAAAGCAGAACACAAGCAAAACACAAGATAAAGAAAACAAATCACAGCACTCAAAATATAAAAAGGCAATAAAGTAATACAAAATACAACAAATAAAAAGCAAACTAACCTTTCCCTCACAGCAAAGTGTAGCAGAGTCTGGGTGAGCCTTTCCAATAAAGCATCCACACCAAAACTGTCAACTGATATGAGGGGCTGGCCCTCCTGCCTGGACAGCAACAACAAGAACTCCACAAACTCATTATCCACTTCAGTACCGGCTGTAGTAGTCCTGTCTATGACATTGTGTTGGGCCTTCTGCTTTGCAAGGGGGTGCATATTTGTAAACCTCTTTCATAGCCATCATAGGAACCTATTATGAACTCCCATGGCATTCATGCATGTTTATTCATGTGTGTGCGGGGGGCGGGGGAGTGCGATATTATATAATTGCTTTGACTAGTGAATGTCTCCAGGTACTGCCCACCCAGGTGCACAAGCAACTGGTCACATGCATCAGCAACATGAGGTACATTCTATAGCAAGATTGTGAGCTGCTGAATGCAAAACCTTGAGCATCTGGCTTCTGGAGAAGAAACTAAACCATGACATTTGACACTCTGCTATGGACCACCTGGGGTTGTTGTCCTCTGGGCCACACTGGCAGCCATCCATTCCAAAAGTTCCCCATCCCCTTTCCAATCTTAACCCTGATGTGTTTACCATTGACCACAATGTGTACATTGCCCTGTCTTCCTCATCACCTCATTTCCATATATATGTGTGCATCTGTCCATCCACTGTCCACACTACTATGGTATACAGGGCACCCCAGCTGTATTTGTGTCTGTGTTCCGTTCTTTGCCTAGCCAAACCTACAACTTACCCATCTGCTCCTATCTGACCTAAAGCCATTCCTCATTACATTTCCCATCTATATTCGTTTTTAATACTGACAATGGGTCCCTCACTAAAACAAAAGGCCCTCCTTTCACCATCTCTTTTAATACTGACAATGAGTCCCTCACTAAAACAAAAGGCCCTCCTTTTCACCATCTCTTTTAATACTGACAATGGGTCCCTCACTAAAACAAAAGGCCCTCCTTCCACCACACCATCTGTTCCATATTGCTCACCCTTGGGCTTTACCTGTACTCATATAAAAACTGACTTTGTTTTTAATAATTTCAAAATAAAAAAAAAAATACATATAAATATCTGATCATTAATAAATCTCCCCATTAGGCAAATGTCATATTACAGTACTGGAAAAGTTTGAACATATTTTTGGCAAAAAAAGATTTTTTAAAGACAGTTGTCTTTACCCCCAAATCAGACTGCATAAGTCATTTTATAACATAAATAAATCTTGAAGGTCTTTGCAGCATTTGTAGCATCACTTTATACACACGCTACCACATAGTTAATCATACTGGAGAGAAGGTTTTCTTCATGCCTGTTGCACTGTAAAGTTATTATTTAATTATTTTTGGCTACATTTTGCTGCTGTCTGCATTTATAGATAGCTCTTTGCTGAAGCCAACCTTGTCACTATTTGTTGTATTTTTCAAAATGCAACATACTAATGCAAATAGTTAACTAACAAATGTACCAGGCCAAATATGTTTGCACCTCTAGTGGGCGTATGGACTATATGGTCCAAGATGTTTGTGTTTACAAAGTTCAGTAATCTCTGGGCCCATAACTTTGGGGTTGTGTAAGTATCCCTGTTTATTGTGGGGTAGATGAAGTCACCCTTGAATATTGTATTGGGTTGAATGGACAGGGCCTCCAGTAAAGTCCAAGTGTGAGTTATGTATTTCTTTGGTCTTAGAGAGTGACATACAGCTTGTATGGATAGGATATGCCTATGGACTTTGCCAGTGGAAATCTGGACAATGGAACAGCTCATGAGTGTTGACCTGTTTGACTAGTCTTTATGTAAGTACATTGCTGATATAGATGGAGACACCTCCACCTTTGTTCTCTGCGTGTGCAGTAGCTGGCCTGAATGTGTATGACAGCATTGTAGCCCTGCACTGCTGAGGTGCTCTCTACAGTTTTAATCCATGTCTTAGTAACTGCAGAGATGTTCACATTCTCCAGGGTGAGAACAGCCTGAAGGAAGTGGAGTTTCGTGTTTACTTTCCTGGCATTGAACATTATTCCCCTTAGATTCCCTTGGATTGTTTTTGCTATGTCAGGAGGTCAGATTGGTATTTGCCTAAAAAGGGAACGACTGGTGAGGACAATATATTCGAAAGCCTAGAGGGGACAGCTACACCAGATTGGCAAAGCAGCGTTGTCTACTGACCATATCTTGCCAAGTTGACAATTATATCTCCTTGGAATTGTCACCAGAAAGTAACCCAGTTACTGAAGCCAATCAGCTTTTACTGCTGGATCATCCTTGGTGAAGGCAGAAAGTTCCTCAATGTTAGGTATTTACCAACTTGGGACTCATACACTGAGATGTCCATAATGTCTGTCTTCATATAGTCTAGGGAAGTACATGTCAGGTCATTTACACTCTCATGGACTATGACCGAGTCATACTGGTACTTTTGGTCTAATGAGTTGAGTGTGTGGGTGATTTGATGGATCATGGCCCCTGACAGACATCTGACAATGATTTTCTCCTTATTAAGCCTGGTGAGATTGACATCTGCATTTCTCATAATGGAGTTAACACTGATTAACATATTGGGTAGTGTGCTGGCTTGCCTTATGGGCTTCATAGTTAAGGATACAACGGGTGTGGCTGTATGTGCTGTGTTGTCTTCTGCTGGTGGAGTGCTTTTGGGGATGCTGAGCAATCTTTTTTATAGGACAAATGTCTCAGGGGTCTATGGGGTTTAGGAGGGTTGCTTTAAGGGCATCGGCATATCCTGCTCAATGACATGGGTCAGTTTTATGTGTGGTGGGTGTAATGCTTATATTAACAACTCAGCTGTTATTGTGAGTGCTTTTGTGTGAGTCTTCCTTACAATGACATTGTGGAATTACTCTGACCAATAAAATTCTCTCCGTTTTTAAGCCTCTCTGTGCGTTTGTCAACTCAGACAGACCAGAGTACCGTTCTACTGCATTAGAATTGTAGTCCCCAGTCTTCTTAATGTAAAACACACTTTAGTTAGCAATACGTGAAAAGGTACCAGCTAACTAAAACAAGTAATTCTCACTTTAAGCGTCCCCATGAATTTCCCAGCTCAGAGAGACCAGGCTTCCTTTCTCCTGCCAGCAGAACGGTGATACCAGTCTTCTTAATGTAAAAATACACTTTAGTTAACCAGAAGTGGAAAAGTACCAGAAACAAATCAAATAACTAGCTACAACAAAGGGATACACAGTTTTGGTGATTTTCACATTTTATACCTGTGACTACAGGCAACAGTAGCCACTTTGAGATCCCTGGTTTCCAGAAAATGACACAATATAATCTTCATAAAGTTGAAGATAAAAAAAAAAAAAAACCCTTCCATTATAAACTGTAACTGTTGCAAACTCCTTCCTACTGCTGCTTTTTACAGTTAATAACACACAAAACTCTTCCATTATAAACTGTAACTGTTGCAAACTCCTTCCTACTGCTGCTTTCTACAGTTAATAACACACAAAACTCTTCCATTATAAACTGTAACTGTTGCAAATTCCTTCCTACTGCTGCTTTCTACAGTTAATAACACACAAAACTCTTCCATTATAAACTGTAACTGTAGCAAACTCCTTCCGACTCCTGCGTTCGACAGTTAATAACACACAAAACCCTTCCATTATAAACTGTAACTGTTGAAAATTCCTTCCTACTGCTGCTTTCTACAGTTAATAACACACAAAACTCTTCCATTATAAACTGTAACTGTTGCAAACTCCTTCCTACTGCTGTGTTCTACAGTTAATAACACACAAAACTCTTCCATTATAAACTGTAACTGTTGCAAACTCCTTCCTACTGCTGCTTTCTACAGTTAACAACACACAAAACCCTTCCATTATAAACTGTAACTGTTGCAAACTCCTTCCTACTGCTGCGATCTACAGTTAATAACACACAAAACTCTTCCATTATAAACTGTAACTGTTGCAAACTCCTTCCTATTGCTGCTTTCTACAGTTAACAACACACAAAACTCTTCCATTATAAACTGCAACTGTTGCAAACTCCTTCCTACTGCTGCTTTCTACAGTTAATAACACACAAAACTCTTCCATTATAAACTGTAACTGTTGCAAACTCCTTCCTACTGCTGCTTTCTACAGTTAATAACACACAAAACTCTTCCATTATAAACTGTAACTGTTGCAAACTCCTTCCTACTGCTGCTTTCTACAGTTAATAACACAAAAAACTCTTCCATTATAAACTGTAACTGTTGCAAACTCCTTCCTACTGCTGCATTCAACAGTTAATAGTGCACAAAAACCTTCCATTATAAACTGTAACTGTTGCAAACTCCTTCCTACTGCTGCTTTCTACAGTTAATAACACACAAAACTCTTCCATTATAAACTGTAACTGTTGGAAACTCCTTCCTACTGCTGCTTTCTACAGTTAATAACACACAAAACTATTCCATTATAAACTGTAACTGTTGGAAACTCCTTCCTACTGCTGCTTTCTACAGTTAATAACACACAAAACTCTTCCATTATAAACTGTAACTGTTGCAAACTCCTTCCTACTGCTGCTTTCTACAGTTAATAACACACAAAACTCTTCCATTATAAACTGTAACTGTTGCAAACTCCTTCCTACTGCTGCTTTTTACAGTTAATAACACACAAAACTCTTCCATTATAAACTGTAACTGTTGCAAACTCCTTCCTACTGCTGCTTTTTACAGTTAATAACACACAAAACCCTTCCATTATAAACTGTAACTGTTGCAAACCCCTTCCTACTGCTGCTTTCTACAGTTAATAACACACAAAACCCTTCCATTATAAACTGTAACTGTTGCAAACTCCTTCCTACTGCTGCATTCAACAGTTAATAGTGCACAAAAACCTTCCATTATAAACTGTAACTGTTGCAAACTCCTTCCTACTGCTGCTTTCTACAGTTAATAACACACAAAACCCTTCCATTATAAACTGTAACTGTTGCAAACTCCTTCCTACTGCTGCTTTCTACAGTTAATAACACACAAAACTCTTCCATTATAAACTGTAACTGTAGCAAACTCCTTCCGACTCCTGCGTTCTACAGTTAATAACACACAAAACCCTTCCATTATAAACTGTAACTGTTGCAAACTCCTTCCTACTGCTGCTTTCTACAGTTAATAACACACAAAACTCTTCCATTATAAACTGTAACTGTTTCAAACTCCTTCCTACTGCTGCTTTCTACAGTTAATAACACACAAAACCCTTCCATTATAAACTGTAACTGTTGCAAACTCCTTCCTACTGCTGCTTTCTACAGTTAATAACTCACAAAACTCTTCCATTATAAACTGTAACTGTTGCAAACTCCTTCCTACTGCTGCTTTCTACAGTTAATAACTCACAAAACTCTTCCATTATAAACTGTAACTGTTGCAAACTCCTTCCTACTGCTGCTTTCTACAGTTAATAACACAAAACTCTTCCATTATAAACTGTAACTGTTGCAAACTCCTTCCTACTGCTGCTTTCTACAGTTAATAACACAAAAAACTCTTCCATTATAAACTGTAACTGTTGCAAACTCCTTCCTACTGCTGCTTTCTACAGTTAATAACACACAAAACTCTTCCATTATAAACTGTAACTGTTGCAAACTCCTTCCTACTGCTACGTTCTACAGTTAATAACACACTAAACTCTTCCATTATAAACTGTAACTGTTGCAAACTCCTTCCTACTGCTGCTTTCTACAGTTAATAACACACAAAACTCTTCCATTATAAACTGTAACTGTTGCAAACTCCTTCCTACTGCTGCTTTCTACAGTTAATAACACACAAAACTCTTCCATTATAAACTGTAACTGTTGCAAACTCCTTCCTACTGCTGCTTTCTACAGTTAATACCACACAAAACCCTTCCATTATAAACTGTAACTGTTGCAAACTCCTTCCTACTGCTGCTTTCTACAGTTAATAACACACAAAACTCTTCCATTATAAACTGTAACTGTTGCAAACTCCTTCCTACTGCTGCTTTCTACAGTTAATAACACACAAAACTCTTCCATTATAAACTGTAACTGTTGCAAACTCCTTCCTACTGCTGCTTTCTACAGTTAATAACACACAAAACCCTTCCATTATAAACTGTAACTGTTGCAAACTCCTTCCTACTGCTGCTTTCTACAGTTAATAACACACAAAACTCTTCCATTATAAACTGTAACTGTTGCAAACTCCTTCCTACTGCTGCTTTCTACAGTTAATAACACACAAAACTCTTCCATTATAAACTGTAACTGTTGCAAACTCCTTCCTACTGCTGCTTTCTACAGTTAATAACACACAAAACTCTTCCATTATAAACTGTAACTGTTGCAAACTCCTTCCTACTGCTGCTTTCTACAGTTAACACACAAAACTCTTCCATTATAAACTGTAACTGTTGCAAACTCCTTCCTACTGCTGCTTTCTACAGTTAATAACACACTGTTTTCCACAAATGTAGATCAGCAATTAATATAGAAGCTGCTGTATTACCTGCAGTTTCTTATATGAATATTGGTAGTGCACCTGCGCCCCATTGACAGCTGCTGATTGCACCACCTAACAGCTTACAACCCAGGACAGCCACCCCCTTTGCTTTGTCTTATAGCTCTGCATTTTATCAAAGATACATTTACTGATAATCCTAAACAATGTAATCATTAGTCTTACTTGGAAAAGCACACTTGAAGTTGTTATCCTGCATAGCATGAAGTCTGCACTAGATGCTTAATACTGGGATCATGCACACTGTTAAGGAAAATCCTGTGGGGTATGTTTGCTGGTATCACAATAACTATCATTTTATACCCTAGCTAAGAGTTTTCTGCATTTGTCTTGCTTAGATGGAACTGGACCTGTGTGTCAAGTTAGCTGGTTCCAGAAGGTTGTTTTTCTGATGAAGGTGAGGCGAGATGGTGCCGGTGTTTCAAACAAAGCTTTCACAACATGATCGCTATAAATCATGTAAGAGTAAGGTATGATTTGGTAACTGGCAGGAGTAATGAATGTACTTTTTTCCAAAATCCTTTGACAATGTATCCATATCCAGTTTTGGGTACCTGGCAGAGCTAATGAATGTAGTTTTTTCAGAAGCCCTTGGCTGATGCATACATATCCAGTTTTGGTTAGCGGGCAGAGGTAATGAATACAGACCATTTCAGAAGTCCTTGGATGATGTATACTTATCCAACTTTGGCAGACAACAATTTCCTTTGCTGCATCTGGCAACAACCTTAAACTGAATTTTTAGTTCTTACTAGAAACAGATCATTTTACTTTTTAACTTGCTTGTCGTACAGGGCAGGATCTAGAAATCGATCATTTTACTTTTTAACTTGCTTGACATACAGGGCAGGATCTAGAAATAGATAATTTTACTTTTTAATTTGCTTGTTGTACAGGGCAGGATCTAGAAATAGATCATTTTACTTTTTAACTTGCTTGTCGTACAGGGCAGAATTCCCTTTTTAACTCTATAACATTTACTACAAGGTGGATCATTTAGTAAAGTCAATATGATATCAAACAATTAACTTGTTTTTTTTTTGTTTGTTTCCTCAGACCTCATCATTACTGGCCTGCATCCCCCCAGGTCCAAGCCGGGTCCTACCCCCCCCCGTATTTATACCAGTTTTTCAAGGCTGATTGTTGATCCTAAGGGCATCCTGGGGGGTGCAGTTCCTCTCTGTTTCCATCCTAGGGGGGGTTTTGGTCTACACCCTACTCAGTCCCTTTCCCTGCAGCCCATGCTTGTTGATTTCATCTGATGCCAACTACCATCTTTGGACTATTCCCCTTTTAGGGAGCATATCAACAAGTGACCTCCCACTTAGAACAGACAGGCCCATCTCTTCCCTGCCCCTCCATCAGTTGACTGAGCTACTAATCGAACCCTAGTCGGCTGAATCATAGTCAGACCTTTACCCCCCTAAGCCACTAGAGCAGTTCTAAACTAACATGTTATATGACCTGGGGATGTCCATTGCAAGGGAACAAGCAATGGTTATTGTCTGCTAATATATATATACACATATATATATATATATATATATATATATATATATATATATATATATATATGTATATATATTGGTGTCTGTATGTCAGTGTGTACATTTACATCTACAATGTATATAAATAAAATTTACACACCCCTGTTAAAATGCCAGGTTTTTCTGATATAAAAAAATGAGACCACAAGAAATCATTTAAAAACGTTTCCCACCTTTAATGTGACCTATAACCTGTACAATTCAATTGAAAAACAAACAAATCTGTTAGGGGAAAAATATAAAAAATAAAGAATGTACAATATGGTGGTCGCATAGTTGTGCACACCCTTAAACTAATACTTTGTTGTGTGTGCACACCCTTAAACTAATACTTTGTTGAAGCACCTCTTGATTTAATTACAGCATTCAGTCTTCTTGGGTACACATCTGCCATCAATTAGAGAGACTCCAATTAACCCCAAATGAAGTTCAGCTGTCCTAATAGGTCTTTCCTGACATTTACTCAGTTGCCTGCTACAGCAAAAGCCATGGCTCACAGAGAGCTTACAAAGCATCAAAGGGATCTCACTGTTGAAAGGTATCAGTCAGGAGAAGGGTACAAAAAAATTTCCACAGCATTAGATATACCATGGAACACAGTGAAGACAGTCATCAAAAAGTGGAAAAAATATGGAACAGTGACGTTGCAAAGAACTGGACATCCCTCCAAAATTGATGAAAAGGCAAGACAAAAACTGGTCAGGGAGGCTGCCAAGAGACATACAGCAACACTGAAGGAGCTGCAGGAATTTCTGACAAGTACCGGTTGTGTACTACGTGACAACAATCTCCCATATTCTGCATTTGTCTGGACTATGGGGTAGGGTTGCAAGATGGAAGCCTTTTCTTACACAGAAAAACATCCACGCTCAACTAAAATTTGCAAAACAATACATCAAGTCTCCCAAGAGCATGTGGGAAAATGTGTTATAGACTGATGAAACCAAGGTTGAACTTTTTGGCCACAATTCCAAAAGGTACGTTTGGGGCAAAAACAACATTTCGCATCACCAAAAGAACACCATCCTCACGGTGAAGCATGGTGGTGGCAGTATCATGCTTTGGGGTTGCTTTTCTTCAGCTGGGACTGGGGCTTTAGTCAAGGTGGAGGGAATTATGAACAGTTTCAAATACCAGTCACTTTTGGCCCACAACCTTCAGGCTTCTGCTAGAAAGATGAAGATGAAGAGGAATTTCACCTTTCAACACAACAATGACTCAAGCATACATTCAAATCAACAAAAGAATGGCTTCACCAGAAGAAAATTAAAGTTTTGGAATCGCCCAGCCATAGCCCAGACCTAAATCCAATAGAAAATCTGTGGGGTGACCTGAAGAGGGCTGTGTACAAGAGATGCCCTCGCAATCTGACCGAGTTGGAGCACTTTTGCAAGGAAGATTGGGCAAATATTGCCAAGTCAAAATGTGCCATGCTGACAGACTCCTACCCAAGAAGACTGACTGCTGTAATCAAATCAAAAGGTGCTTCAACAAAGTATTAGTTTAAGGGTGTGCACACTTATGCAACCAGCGTATTGTACATTTTTTTTATATTTTTTTTCCCCTAGCAGATTTTATTGTTTTTCAATTGAATTGTACAGGTTGTAGATCCAATTAAATGTGGGAAAAGTTTTGAAATGATATATTGTTGTCTAATTTTTTTATATCACAAAATCCTGGCATTTGGACAGGGGTGTGCAAACTTTTTATATCCACTGTATGTGTGTGTGTGTGTGTGTGTGTGTGTGTGTGTGTGTGTGTGTGTGTGTGTGTGTGTGTGTGTGTGTGTGTGTGTGTATATATATATATACATATATATATATATTTATATATATATTTTTTTTTTTTGTTTTAATTATTTTTTAAGCATCACGTGTACATGGAATTGTACATACTATACTACCCTGTAAAGACTAGAATTCAGTCCAGAACTTAATTAAATATCAACTGAGTAAAATGGCTCATTTAAAAATAAAAGTCTTCTGCCATCAGAAACACTTCATTATGCAAGGCATTTTGTAAGCAAATTAAGTTATTGGTTTACACATCCTAACCCCCCCCCATGTGATCTATTATTCCACTGTCACCCTATTTCTTTTTTATATGCGACTCAGAGCACGGACTTTCAGACTGCTTCTGTGTCTCTTACTGCCTGTCTGCCCCTGCTTCTCCCTGTGTTTGACAGACGCACACACACACACACACCACATATAAATAAGTAAAATGTTACTGTTAAGGGTGCATATGATGATTTCAATATTAGAGAATATAGAAGGAATTTCACTGAGGTTTGAACAATCTGTCTTATTTAATATTTGCTGTCACTGTAAAAAGTAATGGATCAGACTCACTTAGACAAAGAACTGTACAGATACATTTTGTATTTTCTGTATGTTCCTTTTAAATGACAAAAGGTCAAAATGATACAATGCAAAAATAACTTTGCCAGTGTACTAACACCAGCTGAAGGATGAAATACAAAAAAAACAATACATTATGTTCTAGAGCATGGAGAGGTCTATAAATCTGCACATTTCACTTATTTCAGAGTACTTTTACTGCATTAATGTTACAGTATCACAAAGCAGTGAAGCAAAGTCTATGATGCTGAAATTTCAAAGGATATTTTTCTTTTGTGAAGACTAATTCTTATTGGCACCCTGCCAATGATTAAAAAGTACACATATGACCAAAGGCAACTTCCTACTGAGATCAAATGCTGAGCTGTAATCTCATGATTTATATTCTGTACCATAAAAATGGGAAAACAAATCTGTACATTACTAAGAAAAATCTTGTTTACCACAAAATACAGTAAGATAATATATTTCAGATAATGTGTATACATTTTGTCTTTTGTACTCTGCTTTACTGAAAATGATTTTGGGGCTTCTGAACAACTCAATGCAGTTTTGTAAAACTGCGTTATATTGTACTAATCATATCAATTTCCAAAAACGCAGACATCATCCTAATCAAATCTGACACAATTTACATTCTACCATTTCTCCCTGAAGGACTCCAGGCTTAAAGTGGGCTCACACACAAATGTTTACTTACCTCAGACCATTGCTTGCCTGTCATAGGATGTTATGTCTTGCCTTACTGTAGCAGGACTTGATAAAGCTGATTTGCCATCAGCAACAATAATTCAATTTTAGCAGGAACAGAAAGACAGAGATAGAGAGAGGCAGAGCAGAGAAGCAAAATAAGATCTTCTCATAGAGTTTTGCAGAGTGGTGGGGCAGTGGGGGGATACAAGGAGAGAAATTTTGAATTCCACATTAGGAAGCATAAATGTGCTCAAGCACTCCATTTCTGGTTGTCCAGAAGACATAAACACATTCTTCAGGCATATGGATGCTCCAAGCTTGATTGAAATAAATTATTTATCCCTTCATCCACAACAGTTACACCATTGTTTATAGTACTTGATGACTTCCTCTCTTTATATCCCTCTCATCTTTTGCACTCATTCATTCAGAAAACAATATTTTTGTTATGATAACCTCTCAGCATACCAGTCACGCAGACATGAGCTGTTTGTTAGTTTCAGGTTATAATAACAGACCTACACAATGCATTTCTTCTCGTAAACATCCCATGCAATTGTACTTGCATTCTTCCACTATTCCCTCATTTTTGGCAGAGCAGTACCAGAATGTTGGTTCTTTGGTAGGTTAAACTTTATTGAGTATGTTCATTACACTAGGTCAGCAGCCTCTTTTCAGGGAGACCTAGTGTGGTATTCATAGTAACTAAGAAAAATTAGCCCTTGTACCAAGGAAATTGCCATTCGTGTTTCTCACTGTGCCACTGCTCCTAGTGCATGAGTGGCTGAGAGGAAATGCAAAACTGCTAAAACAGGGGAGATATCAGGTGGTCGCAGTGAGGATGTAGTTATGGGGAAAAGGGTTCCCCTCTGATTTCTGGATTGGAGATGGAAGGTAAAATTGATCAGAGAGTGTGGACAACATTATGAACAAATCAGAGACTGATTAGCTGGAAAGTGAAGAATTCATAAGTGCTGTCTCAGAAGTACAAATGATAGTACTTCAGTTTGTAGGCATGTCAAACCAGGAGTTACTTGATTTATTTAAAAACATGATCCAAATGATGAATCTTTGCTGTGCTGGAGAACAGCAGCTGATAAGTTATAGGAGAACCATAGGCAGAAGGCAATGTATCAGGTATGCTTTCCCTATAGCAAAGGCATGCATACTTTAACATGAAACCTTATACAGCAGTGTCTGCAGCACAAAAGACAAGAGTCAGACAATATTGTAATTACAAAGAAAAAGAGAAAAAGGCCTATAATAAGAATTAAATGAAAAAATACACTATTATTGATAGATACTTTATATGGGATCTCACTTTTTAATTTCTCCAAGTCTTTTGGGTTTCTAATACCATGATAGGAATGGATCCCATTCCTAAATCAAAGTAGGATTAAAGTTCATGAAATTAGTATTGTTTCAATCTCTTCTATGGAACTGTATAATTGTACCTATGGGGTTTCAAGCCTCAGATGTCAGCTATTTATTTTGGGAAGGAAAGTTTTTTGACATGTAACATTCTCTTTGCTACTAAGATTGTTTCTGTATATAAAGCAAAGAAACACAGATATCCAAAGAATAAACATGTATTTACTGGTTAATGATTGCAAGTTGTTAAAACATGCATATACAATTTAAAACTTTTGAAATAACTGAAAGTAATTCTGTGAATTATATAAAAACAGCATGTATAGATGTGAACAATAATACAGCTAAAGATGGTCAGAATGTATGGAATATGTAATGAGAAGGTAAAACAAGTTTAAAAATATAGAAAGTGAATGTGTTGTATCTTCCTAGTTATTTTTATATTGCAGGGGGCAGAGAGGTAATAAGACACTGAGGCATGGAATTTTTGTGGTGATTGTTCAACATTGATTCATGAATGAATATTTAAAAAGAAAATGCCAGTAATGCAGTGAATTTGGGTATAATATTAACAATTGTGAAAGGATGTAGAAAATGTCAATAAGACGCATTTCTGGTCTGATTATAAATGAAGGGGGGGCAGAGACTACAAGAAGAGGGTAAGAATGGCAGTCTTGACCACCCAGGCAATGATGAAATTGTTACTTGATTGATTAAAAGGAGTAAGGGGGAGAGGGGAGTAAACTGCAAACATGGCGGACAAGGTCATCCGAGTGCTGAGGAAGTGGAAGGAAGATTTTATAATATATAACGGACAAGATGATACCAGTGATGGTGAAATAGATGAAGGGTTACAAGATATGGATAATGTATAAATAGGATCAAAAGAAATGCAGGTGAAAACAGAAATATATCTGATATAGTAGAATGGGGAGGAACAAAAGGAGAAAAGAAATATATGAAAAATATAGAGATAGAACTTTATTACATAAGCAACATTATTACTTAAAAGGAGAAATAGAAGAGTCATCATGATTGGCTAAGTTAGAGAGAAATGAAGAAGGATTAATAAGGGGAATAAAAGATGAATTAGGAGAGGAAAAGTGTAGACAAAAAGAAATATTGAATATAATAGTAAAATATGTAAACAATTCAAACAAAGAAGGAGCATGCAAAAATTTGTGGTTTAAGGAAATGTAGGTCAGAGTCAATAAGCTTGGAAAAGGATATCACAACACAGAAAAAGAATGACGTTTGAAACAGGTGCATGAAATGTGTTCCTGGAGTACATGGAAAAAGTTATACAATTTATAAAGAAATGAAGGAAAGGCAGCAACGGTTATTTATCAAAATATTTGATGAATGGAATAATGAAGCAGTCACTGGTGAGGATTTATGTAAAGATGCAATGAAATGTATTTGACTAAATGAAGGTAGAAAATGTACTACAAACAGAAGGCCAACAATATTAAATTATACCGATTGCAAAATAATGAAGATTTTATGAAAAAAAAATGAAATTTAGTACATCAGAAGGATTATACAGTGTAAGAGGAAAGTAGAGTCAGGAAATGTTCCTTTTCATGAAAGAAATTGAGAATGATACAGTAAAAATTGAAAGAACTGCAGAATACTAGACATACTGAAAATAATTAAAATGAAGCAGGAAGAACTGGAATAAATGTCTTTAGCTTTTAATTACCCAGGACTGTCCTTTAACATGTGTCAAATATCTCAGTTTCTCTGTATGGGCCAAATACTCTTGTATGTTTTAAAATAAAAATCTGTACTCACTTAAGTTCAGTAATGGTGTGTATTATGTAGCAGCAGCATACAACAGAGGCAAATGTCGACAATATCTGAATCAAATCTTACTGTGTCAAATAACAATGCTGATAAACTGAAAGAGACTGAATTATGCTGTTCATAGCTTTTGTACTCATAATTGTACCTTTTCTACTGAAGGGCACAATGAATACTAATTGTCCTGCTTCCTTTAATTTCTTGAACTCTGGATATTTGACTTCACTGCTGCATTGCTTACATACTGACTACTGTGTCTGAAGTCTCTCTCCCAATAATACCAAAATCCTGTAAATCTTCTACACGTTCTACACTCCTCTTTAACCTTGGTTTCCAAACCTTGTACCATCTAAACAAGATCTGTTTGTACTCAATGTACTGCACATTCTGTTAGCACATCAGTCTTCTTGGCTGAGGTTTATCTCCCTGAACTCATCTGTATCCTTCACCAAAACATTCCTTTCCACTGAAACTGCATTTACTGAAACTGAATGTGAAATGTAAAACATAAAATAAAGATATAGGCCTACTTTAATATGGCTGCATTTCTAGGCCTATGCAAAGAGAATACTGTATTTATGTCTAACAAACTACATTTAAGTGAAATGCGATCTTACAGATATTCTGGTAAGAAGACTAGATGTTATCATAGTAATAGTAGATGTTGAAAAGCTTTTGATAGTGTGAAAAATGGACAGTTATGGACTAGTGAATTCTGAGAGTACATGAAAAGAAAGATAAGATTTTTGAGTTACTTCAAATGGCTAATGAGAAAATGAGTTGCATCAATAGTTAATGGCCGGCACAGAAACAAAAAAAAAAATAAAAAAGATTTAATTTATTTTATTTAACATTTGTTAACCGGGAAAGTCTGACTTGGAACAAAACCAATTTTCAGTGGAGGCCTGGGGAGAAATGTTCCAGATGCATGTCTTTGTAATGTAGGAAGAAACCGGAGCACCCTAAGGAAACCCACATGAACACCAGGAGGACATGCAAACTCCACACAGAAGGCACTCCAACCAAGAATTAAACTGGAGAACCTCTTGCTGTGATGTGACAATGCTAACGCTGCAACACTGTGCCATCCACATATTATAAAAAGGGTGGGGGTCACACAAAGGGTGTCCTATGAGCAGCATATAATTTGCTTCAATAATGAATAAAATATCAACGCAAGTACAAAGAAAAATTAAGGAAGATAATTACTGGATCAGTGAAGATGATAATTTGTGAGTAGCAAGCAAGAGGGTATGAATAGCAGAGAGGTCTCTATTTATATCAACTGATGTCTCTATTTACATCAAAAATAAAAATACCTCAAGGCTGGTTAAACACGACAATGCATTTGAGCTGCTCCATATTCAAATCGTAATAGGCAAAAATCCAATATCACTTCCTAGCTAGCTATAGGTCCCCCTCTATGACCCAGGAAACCCATACCATGTATTTAAACTTATTAGAAACACTAACCATCCAGCCTAATACCTCATTCATGGGTGATTTTAATTACCCCCACTATTAACTGGTAATCCTATACGACACGAAATGTACATGCACAGAGATTCTTGGATTTTGTAAACACAAACTCCCTGGACCAGACAGTCAATACACCAACCAGTGGTGCAACCATACTGGATCTGGTCCTTACTAATATGGGAGAGTGCTGTACACCCCCTACTGTAATGTCTTCCTTGGTAAGGTCAGACCACAAAATGGTCTTCTTTGAAGTAAAAATAAAACCTGGACCCTCAACTAAACTTGAAATATTCAGGAACTACTCTAAGGCTAACCCTCTGCTATTAAGTGAGAGCCTGGCAAAATTTCAAGCCCCCCATAAACCCTGAGAAAACTGCTGCCTATGCAGAAATGTTCACAGAAACTCTGTATAAGCATGTTAATAGCTGCATAGAGGCATCTGTACCCACCAGGAAGAAGTACAGAACTAACTCAAAACACAAGCCACCCTGGTGGAATCACAAAATCAACAGGCTGTATAACAGGAGGAAGATAATCGTGGCAGATATTAGGAGGTGCAGCACCCAGCAGGATAAAAGCACTCTCATCAAACTAAAAATAAAATGTTTTAGAGGACAAATAAAGTCTACCAAAGCCAAATTTTAGGTGAATCTGGTCTCACAGGCCAAGGGCAACCACAAGGCATTCTTTAGCTATGTCCACAACCTCAAACACAATACACAATTGTATGCAGAGCTCATTTCAAATGGAGCCACCTGCACTGAGCTGGAAGATATAGCAAACCTACTGGCCAATAAGTTCAGCTCCCCCTCAACCTTATCTCAGGAAACACCATCTAATATAACTCCCCCTGCTATCATTATGGAACAAGTCATTAATGCTGTCTTTAAAGCCAAGAACACTGCATCAATGAGCCTAGACAATATCCCAGGATGCCTTCTGAATCACATGAACCATGACCTATCAGGACATCTGGTATTGCTATTTAACTGTAGCCTCCAAACAGACTTCATGCCACATGAATGGAGAAGAGTGACAGTCATCTCTCGGCACAAAGGTGGACCATCTACAGACCCTAAAAACTACAGACCCATATGTCTCACTAGTCTTAGAAGTAAAACCATGGAAAGAATTATCATGGAAATGATCAACAGTGATATAGTAAACCTCCAGACACTGGACCCAACTCAGTTTGGTTTCGTCAAAGGCAGATCATGCCTACTCAACCTGCTGGACTTCTTTGAGAAGGTTGCCAAAGCAGTGGAGGAGGGCAAAATGGTTCAGACTGCCTACCTTGACCTGGCCAAGGTATCTGATACAACACTCCACTTGGGCATTACTGATAAACTCAAAAGCTTAGGTATAAACTCATATCACCCGGTGGATAGCCAACTAGTTCACAGACAGGACCCATAAAGTTAGAATTGCAGAGTCTACCTCTACAAACAGGCCAGTCATAAGTGGAGTTCCTCAGGGATCAGTCCTTGGAATTCTCCTTTTGGCGTTTACTTCTCAGAAGTCATGGCCAATGTCAGTGGTCTCTGGCTGACTAAATTTGCAGATGATTGCAAATTAGGAGCGGTCATTGAATCTCACGCTTGACACAAATGTTGTCCAGGAGGGCCTGATACAGGCAAACAATTGGTGTCAGAGCCATGGACTAAAACTAAATGCCAATAAATGAATAACAGTATCCTTTGGAATGTCATCTACCCTTGGTAGCTATGATACTGACAATACACCCAGTAGTTAGAGACTTAGGGACACACATAGATAGTAATCTAGACTTTGATCATCACGTGTCTACAGTGGTGAGGAAATTATTTTATGTTGTGCAACTTATAAACAAAGGTATGGCATCTAAATCCAATGAAGTCATTGTTCCACTGTATTTGGTATTCAACAGACCTATCACTAAGTACAATTCCCCTTTTGGTATGTACCTAATCAGGCATATCCAACAACTGGGATGTCCACAGAGGTTCCTCACTAAAAGAATATGGGCTGAAATAAAATGTCCTATGCAGACCACAACAAGGCTCTATCCCTGTGTTCTGGCTCCTACAGGCTTTGGAGGAGAGAGCTATGCCTGACATACAGGGTGTTGTCAGACCCACTCTGATGGACCTCCTGCATACCCACAAAACAAACAGCACCAGAATTACCCATTCTAAAAACTTAAAATCTTGCCTGTGATATAAATGGGACCTGCTGGAGATGCAGGTATGTATCGCAGAGATTACCCCATCTCTGGAGCAGGCCCCCATCCATGTGATGCAGAGTTCTTCCTAACCCAATTCAAGTGCAACCTGGACAACTGGATGGGGAACAGGAAATTCATCCCTGGTTCATCTCCTAGGCCCTAGGTTGTAATCTAAATGTTTTATCTCCCAAGCCCCTGCTTACACACATCAAGGGTATCAGAACTTGTCAGAGATTTGGGATGCATGGCCCTTGTGGTCATTAGCCTAGTAAACACCCATGAACCTATGAATCTATAATTAAGAAGTAAATAATTTATTAGGGGTTTCTAGATGTAGTTAAATAAATGGCAAAGTAAAGGACTGGGAGATGTTAGAAAGACAGATGATATTTATTTTTCTATGGTCGAAATTTCAGGATTAGGAATTACAATTGGTAAAAGAAATCGGCTAGACAAACAACAGGATATTTATTTATTTATTTTTACATTTGGTTACCAGGATGGTCGGACTGGACATGGGTATTTTTTCAGCGGAGGCTCTGGGAGAAAAGCTCCACATTAACATTTGCACAAACAATAATCACTGATTGACACACTACAGTATAACATAACAGTACACTCTTGACTTGACGTGATTCCTTGGCATACGAATTACATTATACAGCAATCACCTGGTTTGCATACTCAGAGTACAGTAATGACAAATACCCTAGTGAACACGTAGATAATTTATCATATGGCTTAACATTATAAGATGTCATGTACAAGTTTTGCCTTCAACATATACACAATGATAAATACACATTGCAGTACAGTTAAGAAAATCATATTGATTGGTATTATACAATAAATTAAGAAAATTTGTGCTTTGCAGGGAATGCTTATATTATCTTTTTTAAGAAGAAATCATATTTATTTAATTCAATTATTTGGGTAAATTGGGATATCTGGATATGGTGCATATTTGTCCAGTTGAGAAAGAGCTGCTACAGGTATTTTTTATGTCTGTTATATGGGGTTCATAGTTATACCCAATTAGAAAGATTACCAACTTATGTTAAAGAAGAAAAAAAGTGTATTATGCTAATATATCAAGTTGTGTATCAAGCTTACTTACATATGTTCTTGATCATGAAAAATATGAAATACAATTAACAAAATATAACAGTGTTTATTTTAACAACTAAATATGAAAATGTTTGGATGAAAAAGAGAATGCTGAAAGAGTATAAAATGTTGAATGAAGAACTGCAGGATTATCACAACAAAATGTTGTTACAGAAAGTAAAAGTGAATTATTTGATGAAGAAAATGAGAGAACAGTGAGAAAACAAGTTACTGGGTCTATACATACTAGGTCTTAGGTAAACTGCAGCATTCTATGACAGTGAACCAAACAGAAGAATACAAAATGCTGCAATTTACCTTAGACCTAGCACATACAGTGACCTCCCTTCTTGTTTCATTGAACACACATACGACCGATATATCACTAGAAAGTTGAATTTGTCCTGTCATAGAAATGGTGGTACACTACCTGACATAAAGGATACAAGGTCACGGGTTCAGCCAGATTATCCTGACTAACAGTAGTTATAATTGCTATAATATAATACTTAAGCATTTTAATTTGAATGGTTGTCACATATTTTTAGTACTTGCTGACACATATAAACATGGCAAATAGCATCTACTCATCACATCACAGATACAATGATGTACTAATAATTATACATAGCCAGGGACAAGATTTATATAAAATGTTTGTATCAAATGGGCACTAGCCACATAGGCTTGAAATACAGCGCATAACGTACAACCGAAAGTACTTAGTTACCAGTAGGAGCAGATGTGCAGAACAGGTATGAAAGATGAGACTTACCCTACTGTAGCTTGGATGGGCAGCCCATGACATACAGTTATGACCCCAGCTCGAGTTAATTAACAATGATCTATTTGTTAAAGCAGCTAAATACTGCATGTCATATAAAATGGATTTAGATCTGATAAGGCTCGTTTAAGGGTCAAAGCGCTCATCTATTTGTTTTTCAATAAGACGTTTTTATTATTTAACAAGTTATAAGTGCTTAGTTACTCTGAATCTCAGCTAAGCTTGGCTACAGTGTCTGATTCTTTTTTTCCTGATTTTTTTTTATAATTCTCAGCCAGCACCTTTGTTGCTCACAAGAACCTGTTTTCCCTGTGGTCTATTATTTTTCATTATGGAAGGGAGACGTTTACCCCCCCCCCCCCCCCCCCACTACAGGCTGGAAAACTATTGTGCATCACTACAAGGATCTGTGGTTTTCTTTGAGATTGAAATACACTTAGATCTTGATGGTTCTGACTATTAGAATATTTTTGGTCCCTTACTTTGCCTAGATCAAGAAACCTACATCCCCATAATATTTTAAACAAAGCGTTTTATGGGGGTGATTTTGAAACTTTAAATAAAGAGATATGGTCACGGAAGTGGAAGGGAAGAATAACAAATAAAGAAATCTCAGATTTTGGTCATTTTCTTTGAGTATTTAAATTTGCAAATAGAAAAGTTTGTCCTAGTCATGTTACGAAAGACTTATAGATCACACTGCCCATGAATAAAAATTAAACTGGAAAATGAAAAAAAACAAGCAGAAATATCTGTGGAAAATCTTTAAGGACAGCCCTAATTTAACAAATAAGTTAACCTTTATTCAGGCTAGAAAATGTTTTTTTGTAGAATTATGCAAATTTCAAGAAGGAACCATGGTTATAAATTTCCATCTTTTTACTGAAAAAAAGAAACATCTAAGAACCTGTAGAGAAGACCAACAGACAAACATTAGGGTGGCTATTAATGAAGTTCCTATACCAAGCACAAGTCAACTAGCTAACATTTTTGTGGATAAATTAAGAAATTGTTTTAAGAGCATTACTATTAACAATGAACTCTGCTAATCAAAGACACCAGAGCCATACCCTGTCATTTCTGAGAGTATAACAACTAGAGGGATTAACAAAATCAAACATTCAGCATCTACTTGACCTCGTGGGTTAAAGGTTCATTTTTTTATCTAAAATAATAAAAAGCAATTAACATCAAGCCTGTTGTACTTGTACCAAAACATGTGTAGTTCTGGACTTGTCTGCAGAGTTTGAGAAGATGTAATTGTTGTTCCATTTCCTTAATGGACACATTAATTCAACATCAACTGACAACTATCACCCCATCAATTATTAGATGGATAACAAACTGGCTTGGTGAGAGAACATGTAGAGCTAAAACTGAATAAACTTTGTTAAACAGTAGAAATATCATATTAGGATCCCCAAGGGATCCATTCTATGGCCAGTTCTTTCCAAAAAGTTTATGAGTTATTTTCAAAACAATAACCACGTTCATATTAGAAAGTCTGTTGATACAAAATTGTGGAAAACTGTTATCAAAGAAGGGATGAAGGGATCTGAAAAAGTCAGAATGTTTTTGGATGAACTTGAGCAATGGTTTAAAACAACTGGCATGGATTTCAATGTAAATAAATTAAAATGTATCCATTTTGGAGTAAATAATCCCTTTTAGTCACATGCTTTAAGTAGTAAAGCTACTGGAAACAGAAGATTATGTTAGAGATCTGGGTACTGTCATAGACAAAAAAACCTTTCCTTTGAAAATACCATGCTTATGATCATTAGGAAATGCTAAACATCTGTAGGAGATAATCTTTCAAGTATATCATGTAGGAATGAAAGTGTGCTATTTCTACAATTGAATCCTGTGATAAGACCAGTTGTTGAGTATTCAGGTTCTGTATGATCATATAAGACTCTGCAAATAAACAGGTTAGAAAGGATTCACAACTTTTATTAGACAGATCACAAGTCTGAGAAAGTTAAGTTATAACAACTGCTTGAATACACTTGATCTTTATTCTATAAATTACTAAAAGGAGAGCTTATACTGATCTATAATTATATGAAAGAGATTTCTGCTGTCATGGGGATAGAGAAAAGACATCATATTGGGATAACAACGGTTCATAGGCATGCCTTCTTATGTATCTTTGTTAGGAATTAAATATTTCCTGGCTGAGCAGGTATGCCATGCAATGTAACTTACTTAGAAATAAGGAAGCCATGTTCACTTGACACATTCAAGGCCAGATTAGACAGCTGGGTGGGTAAAAGAGTGTTTTAACACAACCTAAAAATTTGGCATACTCATAAAGGGCCTTTCTTGGTATGTCTTAAAAGTTTATAAATATATGCACTGAACATTGAACTGTGAACTTCTTCTAAAAGGCTGTTGATGTTTGCAACCCTCTCTGTGATAATTTCCTATGTCCAGTCAGTCATGTATTAGGAAACCCCACCCCCTAGCCATAATCAAGAAAGAAGGTAGACTCATGCATGTTTATTCATGCTATAGCTCTGACCCTGGGCTGCAGTTTAGCTTTAATTCATTAATGAATCAGAGTTTTCAGCATTTTAACACAAGTCCTGCTGTCACTCTAAGAGGGCAGAATTTCTGTCTGCATTTTAAAAACTCTAGATGGTTTACAAATATACCTGAAAAACGACTACACGTAGCTTTGATAGTTCACGAGCAACCAAACTGAATGAAAAGTGAAACAAATGTCAGCACAGAAAAGGTTAAGAGGGCAGAAATGTACATCTACAGAGGGAGAATTATTTAGTTTTATTTGTTTGAATTAAAATATCAGTAAAACATCAAATGAGATAATCTGAATGAAGAACATGGAACAAAAATGTAAAGAAATGTACTTACAGAAATGACAAATTGAAATAGTTAGAATAAGGCTGACACGTACAAGTCTTCTGGATCAAATCATTCATAAAAATTGATAGATGAAAATAACATTTATTATTTATTTATTGTACATTTGTTTTCCGGGTAGTGTCTGACTGGGCCAGGAGGATCAAATCATTCATAAAAATTGGTAGATGAAAATAACATTTATTATTTATTTATTGTACATTTGTTTTCCGGGTAGTGTCTGACTGGGCCAGGAGCCCATTTTCAGTGGAGACCAGGGGGAAAAACTCCAACAAATAATTGACAGAAGAGCAGTTGAAAACACAGCAGAGTATCATACACATGTTAGGCATGAAGAGAAATGCAGAAGAACTTCATTAAAAGGAGGCTAACTGCGCATTTTACAAAGAGTACTTCGACATGATAAGTACAACATTTTAGCAACAACCGGGAAAAGCCGAAAGACAACAACAAGATGAATAGCTTACAAATTCATGTAACTAAATGAGGAAGACGTAGCTAAATTAAGACACGTGAAAATCTATGCACTCACTTTGTATTTCAGTGAATCAGCACGCACATTAAGTACCGATTCATCTAGAGTGATTCAGTCTTTTAAAATGATGCCCATTATTTCCTGTCATTTCCCTGCAAAGGAACCCGCATACGTTTACTTTTTTTCTTGTTTTCTGGTGAATAAATGACGAAGCTACAGCTTATAAAATACTTTTTTTAATGCTATTTGATTTACCTTAGTAGCTGTGTAGCTTAAAAAATAAAAGGGTGGATGGCGTTGGCGCAATGTTTAATGTTTTTACACTGACATAAGGTGCAGGATTTGAATCTCACCTTAGAGGGTAATTGGATAGGCTTAAAATGGCCCACAAGGGCAGCTAGACCTATGAACCTATGAAATAAAAATCAAGCTGAAGAAATCAGATGGCATCACAATAGTAGACTTCTGAGGGTCTATATTAGATCATCGAAGTTTCAGAACTTCAAATGTTCTAATATCGACACCTAATAAGTGAAAGCTGAAAATAGCAAAGTTTTAGATAACCAAATTCTTTCCTAGGGAAAGAATTTGGTTGTCCGTTCCTGTCACTTTGCTATTTTCAGCTCTGTGGTGAAAAGGTACAGTCGGGTTCAGGTAAGTGTGCGATTGTGTGGACGTGAGGGTTAGGGTGGGATAGGTGAATTAGGGTTAGGGCGCGGGTCAGGTAAGTGTGCGAATGTGTGAACGTGAGGGTTAGGGTGGGATAGGTGAGTTAGGGTTAGGGTGCAGGTGAGGTGTCTGTGCGATAGTGATGGACCTTAGGGTTAGGGTTTGGGTTAAGGTAAATGGGTAGATAGTGGTGTATGTACAGTTTAGTGAACGGTTAGATGTAAGATTTTAGGTGTATGTGTGTAGCAATCTTGCTGTTTGTTTGGTGTGTTTGTGTGTATGTGTTTTGGAACAGAAAATTTTTTCCCTAGGAAAAAATTCGATGTTCTAAATTTTCGGTCTTATCGGTTTTCGGTTATTAGGTGTTGATATTAGAACATTCGAAGTTCTGAAACTTCGATGTTCTAATATAGACCCACTTCTGACTAGGAATACTGGAAACACAACTTTATACTTCAGGTCAGGAAATTAAGCACAGTTACTCAGTGTTCCAGAGAGTTCCTTCCTCTTCCATGGATCAAAAACAGCTGTCACTTTTACATTACTGCTTGATGCTGTTTTGTTACTGCTACCTTGCCGGCTGCAGATTCTGATGCAAGTGAAGCCACACATGAGCAAGGAAATGTCACAGATGGAGCAAGGAAATGTCACAGATGGAGCAAGGAAATGTCACAGCTAGAGCAAGGAAATGTCGCAGCTGGAGCAAGGAAATGTCACAGATGTAGCAAGGAAATGTCGCAGCTGGAGCAAGGAAATGTCACAGATGGCCAGATGGCACAGTACTGATGTACTTGCTGGCACTTGCCAAAAATCTGCATTCTGTGAAGAATGTCAGAGCCTCCAAATTATGAAACTGTCTTATAAGTGTTCACATTTTATTAACCAAGCTGGATGTGTTTATTTTATGAGTATGTGCGTGTGTGTGTTTGTGTGTGTGTGTGTGTGTGTGTGTGTGTGTGTGTGTGTGTGTGTGTGTGTGTGGGTGTGTGTGAATGGATAGGCAGTGAGTTACTTTTTGAAAGACTTATAAAACTGCACAAAATATGACCATTCTTGAAAAGGATTAGAAAGGTAGAACTGAAAATGCATAATACTCACTCATACGTAAATAAAGGGAAAAATGTAAGAAAAAAAGTTGTTAATACCAATACAGTACCATATATGGCTACGACTGTGTTTCCTAGGCAACAGTAAAAAGCTTTCAAGGTATTTTATAATATTTGTAATCCAGTGTATATGCCAGAAAAGAGCAACTTAATCGAATGAAGTAAGGTCTGGCAATCAGCGACATTCTCCCTCAGAAATAATACAGATGAACACACAATCCATCTGTCAACATACCCCTAGTTTCAGTTCTATTGATCCTGTAAGCACTTAAACAAATATAACTGCTCTGACTTAATGCTTACAAGTGGTACGCAGCAATCCCACAAACAGATGAAACTCTCTGCTATCAGTATAACTGAGAACTGCGGTCTGTATTTATAGCACTCAAAGTCACCCAAGATCATACAATAAGTGTAGTGCTTGTCTGAAATTATCAATACTGTTATAATATTTAGGGGCTTTCCAGTACAAAGATGACATGGGAAACAGTTCTAGTTAAATCCTTTTATAAAACTGCTTAATCATGTAACAGAGTTTCTATCACTGTTACATGATTAAACTGTGAAAAACAGGAGAATAAAAATGACAACGTTAAAGAATTTCAGCCAAATGCAGACCAACTGGGAAAAAAAGAGAAAAGAAATTATGTAAAATCTTATCTGTAGTCATTCTGGATAACAGAAACGCTATTACTGACAATGAATCATCTTATCCTTAGTCATTCTGGATAACAGAAACACTATTACTGACAATGAATCATCTTATCCTGAGTCATTCTGGATAACACAAATGCTATTACTGACAATGAATCATCTTATCCGGAGTCATTCTAGATAACAGAAATGCTATTACTGACAAGAAATCATCTTATCCCGAGTAATTCTGGATAACAGAAACACTATTACTGACAATGAATCAGCGGTCAGAAGGGGAACAGAATGCCTTTGGATGCAAATTTCAGTACAACATGCAGGAAGATAAGCACTGTTAATAATAAAAAATAACTGAATAATAACCTAACTTATGGTCTGCCTCTAGAGCTGTATGCCTATGAAAGCCAATATTATGATGTTGTGTTAAAAGGGTAACAAAGAAAATAACCTGAAAGATGGGAGTTGTTAAATTAAAATCTACAGATATCCAATGTTTTAGTTTACCTAGCATGCTCTCTCTATTATCCTCTGTGGAAATAATGGCTGAAGTGGAAATGGACATCCTCCATCCCAAACACTAGAATATTCTTCATCTTTGAACCACACCACCAGCTTGCCCTTAAGATGGGAATTATGTTTGGAAGGTCCTGATTTGACACTTGGTACTTGGCTCTAGATTGTCAAATGGAATGGAAATCATTTCATGATGGTAAAAAGGCAGAAGGGCATCGTACATTAATGTGCACATATTTCTACTTGCACTTGTAGCCTCCCCGCCATGAGACACAAACAGTCAGGAACAGCATGCAGTCTATGTCAATTGTTCTAGTACAGTCTCCTGTCCATCAGCTGCTACAGCCATGGACACAACATTACTAGATGATGGAGTGTCTTTAAGAGGAGGACAGCAAATAAAGATCTGATCCACGAACACAAGACACAGACCCTTAGGCTCATATAGCTATGCAGGGATTAAGAGCAGGCATTATCCATCAAATAGAGCCTTGTTTTATCTGCATATACAACTGTAAGTATTGGCAGGTGAGCACAGTATATACTTTTCATTCTACAGATACTTACTTTTCACCCAAGCTGTTACCTTTGTAAATCCTGAGTCATATTCTTAACATCCACTCTCTGGATGTAATGAAATAACAGTTTCTTACCTTTGCCAACACTAACTGCCATAAGCATTCATGATTCATGTATCCAGTGGGCCTACTCGGTTAACAAATGGGTGTTACTATTGTCTGGCAGTTGGTGTGAGGGTTATGTCTGTGAGCTTTAGTTCCCGTGGGAACAGGGTTTGACTCCCCCAACCTGTATTTGCGTACTGTTTAATCTTGAGCAAGTTACTTAGCCAGACACTGCCAAGAGGCACGTAGGAATTTAGGCTGGGCTTCTTAATGGTCCCTTAAACTGCAAGCCTAGTAACTATCTTTAAAACTATAATCAAAGAAATAAAAAGAACTATTATGAAAGGTGAGTCAAAACACTTGTTTTACCATATGTGTCTATTTATTATTTTTTCTAGTGATGCAAAGTGGAAAAGACATACTTAATACATTAAAGCAGAAATGCAAACATTAAGCAGGACTGTACATTGATGGCATACTTTGTATGGGGTAGTTATTCAACATTTATTAAAATAAACATTTACTCTATTTTAATTTATGGAGAAGGGCTGTTATCCAGTGCTCCTACAATGGCTTTATCAAAGCAACTGCATGCAATATTAAAAAACATTTTTATGGACATATAACTCAGGAAGGGAGCTAAGAATATTAAAAGAGACAATTTTACCTGACTTGTGTTATTTGTTTATTTAAGCAATGACTTCCTTTTCAGCAAAGGCATTGGGAGTCTCCTGGTTTGGTTGAATACTGTAAGATCCCCAAAAACAAGCTATGCAAACAGAGGGGTCCCATTATGAATCATGTTATAGCAGGAGAAAGTTATAACTACTGGTCTGTGACTGTGGCTGCTGGTTTCTTCTGCACTGGGCTCTCACTACATGAGTACACTGAGGACACCTGCTTGAACTAGATCTCTTAACCAAACCTAATTACATCTGTGAAATAAAGGTTTCTTTTTTTTTCACTTAATTTAAAGTTTGTGAGTGGTGATTGTAAATACTCTTACTGCATTTTTGTGCTGTGGTGGATTTCTGTATTTAGATCTGGTTTAGCAAGTAATTTGCTGGTGACAGGAAAAAATGTGGCTAGTATTCCAGTCAAAATTTGCTTTTTAATGTAAGAGCAGTGCATTTTTAATTGGCTTTTGTGCTGTGTTTTTTTTTGTTTTGTTTAAACTCGGTGTATCTGCGACACCTTTGCTCTACTATGCTTGCCTATGATGACACAAAGATATTTAAAGATATCTACTTTGACATGATCTCATAACCAAAGCCCAACTACATTAGGAAAGTACAAGTCTTAGTTTTCTGCACTTAATCTAGAGTGTGTGCTAGTGATTAATTTAAATACTCTACTATAATGTAGTGCTACAGTAGATTGCTGAATTTAGGAATGGTTTAGCAAATGCTCTCCTGGTGAAAGAAGGGGTACTGTTATTATTCTGGGTGAAATGTCCTAATGGCTACAAGGACAGCATTTTTAATTGGCTTTGTACACCTGAGGATATCTACACAGATGTGACCTCTTAACCAAAGCCCCATTGCATCTGGACTCTACTCTGCTGGACTGTGACTACACATGGAAATCTGAGGATGTCTACACAGATTTGACCTTTTAACCAAAGCCACTACATCTGGACTCTACTCTGCTAGGCTGTGACTACACGTGGACACCTGAGGATATCTACATATATGTGACCACTTAATCAAATGCACTACATCTGGAAAATGCTGTGTGCCTGCACTGTTGGGAACTATGTATCACAGTTCCAAGTGTTGGCACCATCTGGTTCTGGAAAAAAAAAACTCTATGAAGTGGTGTCACTTCTGGAATTTACTCACCGGGTAGTAAACTGAGTGGACAACAGCATCTATCTGGATACACTGACACACCCCTGTGGATGATGAGTTACTGTCTCAGACAGTTGTGGATGCATGAGCCAGACACGTGAGCACAGGTGTGCATATCTCAGAACTCCTGCAGACAATGGAGTACACTTGCAGACAGTTACAGATGCATGAGCACAGTTGTGTACACTTGACAACTTACCACAAAAGAGGACGTGTCCAAGAAAAAACTAGTAATTCAACAAACGGACACAAACGGAAACGCTGGCACTTACTAACACAGTTCGTTTCAGTGAAAAATTGACGAAAAAAGTTCTTTCCTCAAAGCACATCAAATAGTAACCACAAACCACAGGTAAAATTGCAAACTGGTTAACTCCAGCCACACTGTCCAGAAATAAATCCAAGCGAGTAACACAGCTCTAACGTTTATTCACTCCGTTTTCGTTATACAACTTCATCAGAAGCATACAAGGTCATCCCCACAATCCCTTATATACCATTACCAATTAACAAACTAATTGGTTTCCTAATTTAAAAGGCATACAATCTTAAAACTTTAAGTAGTTAGCAGACAACGGAGTACACTTGCAGACAGTTACAGATGCATGAGCACAGTTGTGTACACTTGACAACTTGACAACAGATGTTGAAAACTCTTGCAGACAGTAGCCATTTCATTTAGGGAACAGTTCCCTCCTGCTGTAGGTATATTTATTATTGTCTAATTTCACTGCCTTGACCACGTAAGTCTAGTCAATGCTTTGATTTGTAAATCTGCCTTAAAATGTGGATGTGGCATCTGAGCGAATTTATCGTTGTTGCTTTGAGTAACCTTAATTTCGCACTACTGCCTTTCCTGCCTTCACTACTTGTCATTTGCTTTCTCTGCTGTGGGTATTCCAAGTCTAAATCCTATCTTTGCTGTAAACTACATATTCATATTCCTCATTTACATTCTGATATAAGGACCCATTTTTGCACTTATACTGTATTAGTACTCGTTAGTTCTCCCTACTTTACTTTTTTATTTATTTCCAGTTTGATGACCGGGGAGGTCAACTGGGCTCAGGGAGCCCGTTTTCAGTGGAGACCCAGGGAGAAAAGCTCCAAAAACACAGTAACAATAAGCAATAAAGTATTATTACATATCTATAATACACAGTGACAATAAGCAAAAAGTTATATCACATAGTAAAACATATTAGGGTACAGTCAGAAAATGGCAACATGTATTGCAAGTTATATTCATACATACAATTGTAATAGGATTGAGACAAGTTGAGACAGACGATTAGTTGCACTGAGCGGTAGATGACAGTAAGGTTGTAAAATAGTTGTTATTCATTTGACTGTAGTTATTCATTAGAATGTAGTTATAGAATGACTTTTTTAAACACAAATTTGCATAGAGGGGTGAATGTAGGTGGAAAGTACATTATTTAAAAAGTATTGAGATGAGACAGACAGAAAAGAACTAGAGAAGATGGGGTGTATACATCACCATTCAGGATAAGAAGTGTATACATCACCATTCAGGATGAGAAGTGAGGATGATTTAGTTAACAGCATCAAAGTTTAAGAATTGCCAATAGAGAGAATAGAGGAAGGAGGACAGTTGGAAAGTTATTTACAATATATACATTTAAGATAAAGAATGCTAAGTAATGTTATATTCAAAGTGAGGCTACTGTTTTAGGTAGTCAGTATGGGTTAGATTAACTTGTGGTAGGGGCTTAGTGGGCTAGGTGGGTTGTGTGCAACTGCAGTTCCAATTTGGATGAAGTGGGAATGGAGCTGAGTTTTGAAGTGTTCAAGATTTTCTGAGGTTCTTAGAGTGGGAGGGAGAGAATTCCATTTTTTTGCTAGGGAAAATGATAGGAGAAGTTGGCTGGTGGGACGGTTTGGTTTGTATACGGAAAGTAGATTTTGGTGGGCAGATCTTAGAGTTCTGTGAGGGGTGTATGTTGATAAGACGTTAGTTAGGGCTGGGCAACTGGTGGGTTTAAAAATTAGTTTGTGGGCTGAAGTGAGTTGGCGGTAGATAAGGAAGATGGGAAGTTCTAGCCACTGAAGCTGGTGGAGAGATAAACAGTGGTGGAAGGTGTATTTGGATTTAGTGGCGAATTTTGAGATTTTGTTGTAACAGATTTCTAGTTTGGAAGTGATAGAGGAAGATAGGTTAGTTAGAAGAGGAGCACTATACAATAGTGACGATAGTAAGTAGGTAGTGGCGAGTGTTTGTCTTGTAGAAGGAGAGAGAAAGTGGGAGTTTCTGTACAACATCCCAAGTTTCTGATGGGTTTTCTTAATACTTAGCTGAATATGAGTATCAAATTTTAGGTGTTCATCAATAGTAACCCCAAGAAGTTTAGCAGATGAAACAACTTCTATGGATGAGTTGGTATGGCTAACTATTTTGAAAGAGTTTTTGTTGATAGTGAGGGATTTAGAGGGAGTGAAAAGTAATATCTTGGATTTGTTGGCATTTAGGGAGAGGTGATTTTTAAGCATCCAGTTCTCAGTAGTTGAGAAGGTGATTTGAGATTTTGTTTGGAGTTCTGGGAGGTTAGAAGCGGAGCAGACGAGGGTTGAGTCGTCTGCATATTGTACTATCTTAGTGTTTGGGATGGCGGCATGGAAATCATTAATGAATATATTAAAGAGCATTGGACCAAGAATGGATAGTATTTAGTAATACTCCCTAGTTTACTTCCTACAATTGCACTTCATTAATGCTCATTAGATGTCCTTCTTTTTCACTGTTGCAGTATTTCTTACACTAGGGATATGCTGCCAATGGCAGCGTGACATCTTGCCAGCATACCAAAGCCTTTAGCTTGCTAAAGGTACACTGTATGTCACACATATGCTCCCCCTGTTCAGCATACAGCATAAAGATGACATCCAGATATAGCATCCTTGGAACTTCTTTGCTGCCAGTCCAAACGCCATCTTTGACCATCGGTCTGAACGCTCACTGTGTTTGCTGGTTCGCCAAGCCATTGTCAGATTAACGCCCTGTTCAGGTTTTATTCTTTTCTTTTTTTTTTTTTTTTTTGCTTTTGTTGCTTGTGGGGTTCATGTTATCCAGAAAAGGTAAATGTCAACAGATTCCAAATAAAGACCATCATGAAGAGTGTTTATTTTGTCTAGGTGCTTCCCATGACCAAATGTCCTGTTCTGTTTGCCAAGCTTTCATTCAGCAGACTCTGAGTAGTTGGCTTTCCTCTTTGGCCACATATTTAGAAAATCAGTGTCTTAATCTTTTGGCAAAAGAAGCTATGGAAGGAGCTTCCCACTTAGATGGTCAGCCATCTGTGAAGAAGGCCAAGAAAGCTAGGTATGATTCTTCAGCTGTGCTGCCTCCACCAGACTAATGAAAACCTAGAAGATCGCCTGGCTCCTGGGTTGGATTCCTAAGCCACAACCACTTCAGAGGTTGGCATGGATCCAGATTCACTCACTTCGCTAGAGGCCTTGCAGACATCCTCTTCAGATGTTCAGGGGGACATATGGCTGATTATTACTGAAGGGCCTAAGAGTGGCCCTCTGACTTTGGTTAGGCAGGAGTTATAGACTGCAGTTACAGAGTGTCATACGGGGTCTGAGCCTTCTAAGTTTTACAAGGCTGACATCCCTTTAAAGAAGAAACAAAAAACTAAACACACTTCTACTCCTAATGACCCTCAGAGAGAATGGCAGAATTTCAGTCAAGGTTTATTTAGTACCCTTATGGCTTTGAAGGCTTCTCAAGGACTTTCTGTCCCAGCTCCCTTTTGGTCTTCTACTCCTGTTAAGAGGGTTAGGGAGCATGATTCCTCTGAGGAGGAGGAGGAGGAGGAGGAGGAATCCCTTGCCTATTCTTCCCAGATTCCTTCTCTTGTAGACTATGGTCCTGAAGAAGAGAAGTCCACTAGTCCTGACTCCCCTTTTGAGATTTCCTTTGCAGACACAATTTCCAGAATGACATAATTCTTCAAATAGGATTGTGCTCAGGTGTCCGTGGTTTAGAACAGGTATTATGAGCTTTTGCAAATGGGCTGTCCTTGGCCTTCTGCTGTTCCTACTGTGCTGGCCACCTTGCTGGATGCCTTTTCTACTGCATCTCAGGTTCCAGATTCTCTGGCCCCTGCTCCCAAAAAAACTGATAGGTTTTACAAGGTGCCTGATGATTGCAAGTTCCTTTACATTTGCCCATCAGTTGACCCTTCTGTGGTGTCTGTGGTATCTGACAAGCCATCAAATGTACTACATTCCATAAGATTGCTTCTGATAAGGACATTAGAACTATGGAGAAACTGGGTAAGAAAGTTTATACTTCAGCTTCCCCTTCTTTTAGGGCTGTCAATTATCAGACCCATATGACAAGATATATTTTGGGTCATTTCTGACTTTGAGGAGAAGACTTCTCCTCTCTCATTAGGGACTTCTTCTTAGGTGGCTCAACACTCTATTAAATGCAGTTATGATGCAGCCAATGCCTCTTGTAGAGCTGCTGCTTTGGGTTCTGTGCTGAGAAGATATTCTTGCTTTGCCTTCAGCCTTTGCCTGCTGATAATAAGGCTAAGCTGATGGATGCTCCTCTAAATAACAAGCATTTGTTTGGTGCAGCTGCTGCTGCTGAGTTATTTAAGTCCCTACAGGAAAAGGGTAAGGCTTTACAAGATTTAAAACATATCTTTGTTTCTCCTGTACTTAAATTCCAAAGGAATTACCTTAATAAGCTGGCTTTTGTTCACAGGCAGTCTCACCCCCCAAAAGGTAAGAAGGATGGTAGAAGGGCTCCTAATGCTAAATCTACCCAGACTCCTGTAGCTCAGGAATTTTCCTGACAAACCAGGTGCTGTCTGACTATCCTGAACTTCACAGCCACATTCCTTCTTTTATACCCAAAATGAGTTGTCTCTTAATCAGTTTATTCATTTGCCCACTTTTTTCCCTTCTCCACAATCTGCTAGTGAGAAGGTTTTGCAGTTTGGATGTGCATAGACAGCTCAGATTTTATTTGGATAGACCAAAGCTTTTCACAAATCTGATCATCTTTTTTGCTTCCTTTCATGCTAGATCTTTGGAATTGGCTGTTTACAAGCAAACTATTTGCTTTTGGACATCTAAAGCCATTTCTTTTTGCTACTCTTTTCATGGGAAGAGCCTTCCCTTTTCAGTTAAGGGTCATTCTACTAGGGCTGTGGCTTCTTCTGGTGCTTGTTTCAAGGGTTTACATACAAACTATATTCTTGATGCAGCTACTTGGACTTCTGTGCACACTTTTACCAAGCACTATAAGTTGGACGGGATATCCAGGCCTAGAGCTGGTTTGGCTTGGGCCATCCTTCATGGGTTTCTAAAGGGCTCTGCTGGTCCTTCCTCCTCCCCCTCTTCTTCATTAGCTTATGCACTCTCCCTGTCGTAAGGAATCCTGCAACAGTGAAATGGAAGGACATAGTATAGCTGTGCAAAATTTTACCATAATGGTAGATGTCCCTCTCTTCACAGTTTTAGTATTCACTCCCTCCTTCCCTCCTCCCAATGGTTCTTTTCCCTTTTGGATGTGCCTGGTATCTTTCTAATCCTTGGACTGGTGTTCCTACTGGGGCTCTCAGTTCTGAGGATGTTACATTCTGACGTCATCTTTCTGCCTTACACTATAGGTGGGGAGCATATGGGTGAATTATAGCATAATCTTAGCAATCTAAAAGCGTTGGTATACTGGCCAGACATTAGGCCACCTGTGGCAGGGGATCTCTATTGCAAGAAATACTACAACAGTTAAGAAAAGGACATCTACTGTTATTTTAAGATTTTACACAGCTGCATTTTCCCTACTTCACTTCTTACAATTACACTTCTTTAGTCCTCCCTACTTTAATTCCTACAATTATAGTTCATAAGCAGCCATTAGTTCTCCCTACTTTGCTTCCTACAATTACACTTCATTATCACTCCCTACTTTACTTCTTACAATTATACTTCATTAGTACTCATTACTTCATTTCCTACAATTACACTTCACTAATGTAACCTGACATCATCCAGCAAGCAACAGCAGCCGAAGCACAAAACCTTGACTCTGGTATTCAGACCGACTGAGGGCTACCACAGCATGGATAACCCAATGGTTAGGACTGCAGCAGTGAAACACGAAGAACATCTGATTCATGCTCACTGGTATCTGTCTGCTTCTTCCACGAGAAGGTTCTATATGTGACAGGTGCAAGGATCTAGTACCCTTTAGGCAAATCTCACTTCAAAACTTGGCTGTACCCAGAATGTTCAAACACAAAACAAATCACACAATGGGTGAATAACCAGTAAAAAAAAACAAGTTAAAGCACACGTCCAGTGAATTTTAATGTAGCTTCACAAACGTAGCGCTTTCACCATCCACAAATGGCATCATCAGGGTTCACCCAGAGTGTACCCAGAGTGCACCCAGAATGTTGACAGTTCTGTTGCTCACTTCACACAACCATGACCATCATGTCCTAAACCAACTTAAAGACCCCTGCTGAAATCACAAACATCACCAATGCTAGTCAGCATTACACTGGCAGATAAACAACTGACACCACACAAATATATTTAAAAAAGGGATCATTCAACTAACAATCTGAAGCCCTTAAGGCAGCAAGACTGAGACAGTGAATCTAGTAATGTCTTACTGCCTTAGGCATGCGTTATTTCATAGTCAAAAACACAGAAACACTACTCATCATGAAATGTGATTAATGACTGCAGTCCACAACAGTTTGGCAAAAAAAAAAAAAAAAAATTCTGCAAAAAGCAGGCCAAAAAATATGAGGCAAAATAAAAAATATGTAAGTATTGTAGTGGAGAGTGAATGGCACAGTCGTTTATCCATTTAGCCAGCAGGCAGTGCATCCAACAGAATATCCCTCAACAAACACACACACGTTTACAGATGACACTGTGCAGAACAGCATTTAATTAGCACATTAAAAAAGCTCCCTGATGTGAGGAGGGTTTTGTTTTCCATAAGAAGGATATACATGAGTTTGAGGTCATTGTTTCGCCTTAAGAATCTGGAGATGAGTTAGTTTCTTAGGAGTACAGACACACTCTCTTTAATAATAACACCATCAGGGATTGGGTTGCTATCACAGTTCTGAAGCCACGTTTCAGTAACTCTGCAGATATCTATATCTACAGTGCCACAGTTTCTTGTACTTACTTAAGTGGATAGTCAAGCCTTCCTCTCCCCAACTTCTAGCTCGCCTGTCTTATGCATGTCTCACATGTCATGATGACTAAAAATAACCACAATAGAGCTCTTTCCTTTGTTCAGTCCTTAGAAAAAAACAAAAACGTAGCCTGGACATTCAGCTAACGACTCCTCAGATACCTTTTTTTTTTCCAAGCAAAATCTCCTCCTGCATGCATCTTGTCTCGCAGCTCTTGCAGTTAAATGGGATTGCAGGCAGCGATAGAGCGATGATGCGACAGGTCAAAGCTGGTAAAGGTCAAACTATTTTTAAAAAGAATTCTGATTTAAAGGACTTACTGGGAATTTCATTGCATCCAGTTATTTTGATGAAGAAAACAGTAATTTCTGGCAAAAATGGCACTGTTGAGAAGTATGATTACACCAGCACTGATAAGTATGGACAGTGCTTCCTGGACTTCATTAAGGACCACTTTTTAGACCAACTAGTTCAAGTTCCAACTAGGAGTTCAAGAATATTGGACTTGGTTCTCACAAATACAGCCCCTCTATGCTTAACACCTACAATTATGACTTCACTGGACATATCTGACTACCATTCAGTAACAATCACTGAGGATGAAACTTTATTTACCACACAATACCTCTGATGTTCATGCTACTCTTTGACAACCCTTCTCCAGTTCACTGATGACAAATCAGAAGCAAAATCAAATCCTTCAAAAGCAAGTATGAACTGAAAATTGTTACCTGCATCAAGGACAACTACAAGGTGTTCTTCACCTATGTCAGGAACCTTAGAAGTAATGCCCAACAAGTTTGTATCATGTTTGGTGGTCAGGCCCTAAGATTCACTATGGTGGGGAAAAAGCTTATTGATTATTATATCTGACATTTTGGGTAAAAACAGTAAAGAGAAGTGGTTTCTACTTAAACAGAAACTACTGGAAAACAGGTATATATCTCAGACACTACCCCATCACTGGAACAGGCTCCCCATCCATGTGAAGCAGAGTTCCTCTCTCACCTAATTCAAGTGTAACTTGGACAATTGGATGAGTAACAGAAATTCATCCCTGGTGTGGCACCCATGCCTCTAATGGGCATAGGCATCCTGTAAATGGTTCATCTACCAGGCTACTGACTGTAAAGGTTTCATCTTCCGAGCCCCTATTTACACTTATTAAGGGTATCAGAAATTGTCAGAGGTTTTAAGTGCATAGCTAAGGTTAAAAAGGCCCCAGTGGTTGTTAGCCTAATACACACCTATGAACCTAGGTATTTTTGAAAATAAAGATGAGACATGGTAATGACTGAAAAGGGGGGGGGGGGCTAATTTTGATTTATTGTATCTTTACCAAGATAATGTAAAATACATTAATAAATAAAAAAATAGAATAAATTAAAGCAGCACATATTCATCACCTGAGGACATGGCGAACGTATCAGTAGACAAGTGTAGCTAAAACATAACCCCCTATCACCCGATGACATTCTGCAGCATATTAACATACACCATAGCTTATGATCACAAGCAAGTCTTAAGTATTTCCTCCAAGACCATATTCACTCACTCCATTGGTCCTGATAATGGGTCAGTCTGCCTTGCATATTCACTCGCTCCATTGGTCCTGATAATGGGTCAGTCTGCCTCGTTGTCGACACCAGGCACTGTTTAGTAGACTCACAACTAAACCTATTCTATCTTAGCCTCGCCACTGTATTTGTACCATAGGTATGGGAAACTGCTTCAGCCAAGCCAGTCCACAAAGGGTCCCACTGCTGATCCTGCAAACTGTAGACACATAAGTCTCACCAGCCTTATCTGTAAAGCATCACTCTGAAACTTATTAACAAGGACATAAGCAAATTGGTTCACACTGCCTACCTGGACCTTGTCAATGCCTTTAATACCAATAAGCTAGTTAAACTAAATGTAACACCTACATTACCTGATGAATAGCAAATTGGTTTAGCAACAGCACACAATCTATTAGTTTTGGAGGTAAGCACTCATCCAAAAGAGTAGTTACCAGTGATGTCCTCCAAGGATGAGTTGCAGTACATCTTTCTCTTTGGTATTTACAACACCAAGGGCCTATAGCAAGTGTGTAGATGAGTCTAAACTTGGAGGTGTCAGACTCCCAGTCCGACTACCAGATTCACCAAGATGGCCTAACACACACCAACAAATGGTGCAATGGCCTTAAACTTAACGCTAAAAAATCCATGATTGTGTCCTTTGGCAAACCCAGGGACTAATGTACCTACCACACTGGTCACATCCATTTGAAAACTGTCTCAGCTATCAAAGACTTGGGTACTTTCACTGGTACTGCACTATTCTTTGATTACAATGGATCCACTGTTATTAGGAAATCCTTTTATCTATCCACATAAGCAAGTCTATACATACAAGTAAAATACAAGCAGGGAGTGGATCGCATACAATATGTTGCTTGTTTTGGGTTGCAGGCAATGCTAGATATGCCTTAGAGTCCTGGCTGATGTATTCCACCCACAACCACCCCCCACCCCCCAGACCATGCAGGAAAATGCTGAAATATGTAACATAGTAGATCAGGTGTTCAGCTTACTTAAGGGATGCTGTCCCTGCTTATATATTTTAGGAGGGGTGGTGCAATACAGTCATGAATTCTTTAGCATGACTTCTGGTATGTGTGTAATGCTGCATAACATGACATTGCACAAACAGCAGGCCAGGCAGGTTAATATCTGCAGGATGTTTCAAACAAGCTGCGCTGGACACAGCAGTAACAAAAGTGAAGCAGTCAAGGCCGAGGTGGGCACACTTCCCTGAAGCACTGGTACAGAGGTAGAGTTTTGGCCACATCTTTGGGACATAACAGAGACAACAAAACTAAAGTAATTACACCTCATTATATTACATTTATGTGGGGGCAGTGCATGGACAGGCCATACTATTAATCAGACATAAACACACCCTACAATGTTTGGGTATGGGCATGATACAGTCATCCACTTGTGCAAAACAGGCAGGGGAGACACATTCACAGCTGACTGTGACACCATGAGATGACGTAAGTCCATATCAGGTGAACAAAACAAACATATTTGCTGGCAGGTTGCAGAGAGACAGGAATAAAATCCTACAAGGTGAGGCTCAGCTGCCATGGTTGAACTTTAGGTACTATCCACATTGTTGGCTTCCACTGTGACAATGGAGGGACAGAAATGCAAAACCATGAGTGTCCACCATGATGAGGCATACAATGTGCTGATTCTGATGAGTGCAGTTGTCCACAAAATATTCACTGTCCATGAGTATGGGAGGAATCATGTGTGCCCGCCCGTGGGCAGCAAAAAAAGGAGAAAATCTATGTGAAAGTGTATGTGCCCATGTGTGTGCATGTGTGTGTGCATGTGAATGTGTGTGAGAATGTGTGTGTGTGTGAGTGTCTGTGTGTGAGAACGTATGTGTGTATTTGTGCAGCTTAATTGTGCAATCCATATGTTGAGCCAGAGGTGTTCCATCAGCCATCACCTGGACCATGCCTCATGTCTGGGCATTGCAGACTGTTTGCCTACAGCTGGCAATGAGGAAATGTCTTCTACAGTCTCAGTAGTCAAACTCAGGATAGTCTTTGCCCAACTTCCCCATTTTCTGACTTTCTCACAGGCACAGAATGCATAGCCTCAGGGGACAGACCTGTGGACAATCACAATATCTCTTTTGGAGGCACCAACAGAAGTAACATTTGGCACCAGTGACCTCAGCAGCATTGGCTGCTCTCTGTTCCTATACTCCATTTCATTATGCTCTTGTTGCAAATCATCCAAGAATCCAAAGAACACTAGCTACTCTGATGCCATAGAGGGATAACGCCCCAACTACAGCTCAGATGACCCAAGCATGATTAGCAGCTCAGGTGACTGATGGAGTGGTGGGAAGAGAGAGATGGGCATGCAATTTCGAGGTGGGAGGGTGCTCATCACTGATGCTCCCTAAGGGGAGGCATTGTTTTAACAGGGGAGTTGCCCTTGAATGAAAACTGCATGTCATTTAAGGCCACACCTGGTCAGTAATATCCTGTACAGCATAGGGCAGTTCACTGCATTTGAAAGGAAGATGTCCACCTGCATATCTGTCCTTTCAGTCCCCACTTTTGGACCACACCTACCCTTAGGTAGCATTATCAAAGAAACCCTCCCTGGATGGAAGTATATACAGCTAAGTCCCACGATGCCCTCAGGATCCATGACCAGTTCAGCAATACTAGAGTAGTCCAGAGGGACAGGAAGATGGCTGGTAGACCTGATGTGGATATGAGGTACTGGATGCCAGGCCAGTAAAATGTGGTCTGCAAAATTAAAGAAGTAGACTCCAAGGAACACATTAACCATCTGCATCCTGCTATAGCTGTGGGGAGCAACCACGTTTTCCTAGATCACTGACCTCCAGCCATCCATTCAGCCACCGACAACCCTTTTTTCCCATTTTTCACATGGGGTCGGGGTGTCTCTAACATTAACAATCATCTAGAGCCAAGATTCACATCACCGTGTGGCTAGTCCTGCTGCAGTATCAGCTGGTTACTTCCAAACATAGCAGCCATTTCAGGAACTGTTCAGGAGACATGGGATTGCCTCACCCATCTCCAACATTTGTCTCTTTTAGTGGGTATGTGTATATCACAGACAGTAAACAGGTCAGATGCTGCATGTGCTGGGGACAGAGGTGAAGACAATGAAGGAATCTTTGGTGTAAACTGTCCATCATGAATTGGTGAGGCTCTGTACTCAACATATATATGTATAAGGTCGTCTGTTATGGTGCATGAGGTGACCCCTTCCTCTATTATTCTAGACAGTGTCACTGTGTCATCAGACTATGGCACCTGAATGTTGTCATCAGTCAGCCACAGCTGTCCTGCTGAAACCAACCATTTGTTGTCCTGTTATGATTGACCCTCCACCAGTAGAACCTATAAAAGCAGGCACATACATGACACCAATGCTTTCCCACACATATGCAGCCATACCCTTTTGGCATGCATAAGTGCTTCATCTGAAAGCATAAGTAATTATAATGTACTTAACATACAGCCTATGTTGTACTGAGATCTGTTGCTGCACAGCAGAGGTGCCTGGTGGGACAGATATGTAGGTGGACCTTGCTAAGTCCTTCCCTTCAAATGTGCTATACTGCACAGGATATTGCTAACCTGGTATGGCCAAAGCTGACGTGTAGCTGCTGGTTGACAGCACAGATTCTGTTTTAAGCCAGCCCAACACATGAGTGGCTGTACTTCCTGGTCAGCAATTTCCAACACATGTCCTCAGCCTTGGTGAGATGCAACTGTGTGGGAGGTCCACCCCTGCTGTGGACCTGTCCCAATGTCTCTTTCATTTTGCTTTACATGCAGTATCATATAAGTAATTCTCCATTAAAGCTGATGTAGGATGTAGTACAGGCCACCAACAAAATACACATCTTGCATCAGTTCCTGCCAAATGTGATGTTGGTGCTACTTGTGTCCAGTAGTTTGTGCAGGACATGCACGCTATACATGTAGACAGCCTCCATTTCCACTTTCTTCTCTTGAGTAGTGAACTTTTCCAGGCACTGCCAGTCTCTGCTGGCTATACTGGTATACATACACACATGTGAAAAGAACATGTTGATTAGTGTGTATGTACAGTGTTGTTGTGGGGTGACCCTATGCATAGCCACCTTCCTCCTTTATGTACCTGTTTATCAGCCATAATTGAAGTTTTTCGCAGTACCTCCACCTCTCCATCAGTTCCATATTTTACCTGTGGACACAGGCTTCCACACCACAATATGTACCTGTTTGTCAGTCACTCAATACTATACACAGGATCCCCCACTACAGACTGGAGCCATGTTGCAACATGCATCTCCAGATGCCCAAACCCTCTGTGCAGTGTCCTTCACAATGTACTCATGGAACACAATTGCTACCAACACCAAAACCACAGGCAGACATTGCAGTGCTTTGCCAATGTCCTCGGTTTCCAGTCATCTGTACATCACACTATCTGCCTCAATGTCATCAGTTCCAGCACAAGCTCTGTTTCTGCTGAAATTCTTTAGAAGTTCTTCCTAAACTCTGTAATGTCTTCCTTAACTCTGTAAAAATGGATGTCTGTAGACCATCTCTTGAAATTCTTGTATTTCACAGTTGTACAGCATGGAGTCAGACTGCAGACGTTGGTGCTAGCACTTTACATACCACTACAAATGGTTATGTGGCACAACACTTATACTATTAAGACAGCCACAGTTTCTGAATCACAACTATTGCACATTGTACTATCCGAATATCCTGACATTAACCACGAACATCACAGTGACCATCTGACATTTTACCAGTATCCTCACAAATTCAGCATTTATAGAACAGTAGTGCCAGAGTGATGCACTGCAAGCATAATGTAACACCACAAAGCCTCACTTTTCCTGATGGCCACTCTGCTACATTGTATGACACCTGATCTGAGATGTGGCCTTGCACACATGGATACTATTTTGCTCCTGAAGCTGATGAGACATGCACTGCAAACATAATGTAACACCACAAAGCCTCACTTTTCCTGATGGCCACTCTGCTACATTGTATGACACCTGATCTGAGATGTGGCCTTGCACACATGGATACTATTTTGCTCCTGAAGCTGATGAGACTTATTATTGATGACTACATACATGAAGCACTACTGAATGCTGAGCTCCAGCACCGTATGTCATTGGGAGCAGGAATTTCTTGTTTCTCCTGCAGAGTTACCTCCAGGAGAGCCTACAGAGGTGTAGAGTACAATGGACCTCTGCAGGAGGTAGGACAATACTGCTGGCAGCATCTCTTCTGGTAAGCAGTGCCACCTTTGATCCAGTCACCTGAAGCAGCACCACGTTAACCTGCTTCAAGAGTGGCAGCCAACGTTAAGAACACACAGACAGAAATGGATTAGATATTTTTCCCTATTTTGTTTGATGTTATTTGTTTTACACATCTACTTCATATTACATTTTGTTTTAAAGGAACAGAAGGAATGGAAATTGAACATGTTTAGATGTCAGTGGAAGGGGGAGTGTACTCCATGTGTAGTGTCCAGTGTATCTGTAATTGTTTTGTTACCGTAGATGTTTAGTAATTTTTTTACCATTGTGTCATCTGACTGCAGGTCCAGTTTTAGCAGAGGAGGATGACGTCCACACTTGCCTTCACCTGCACAAGCCTAAGTGTCTGGTTCTGAAACACCAGTGGCCACCAGAGTTGGAACATCCACGCATATCTTGATCTGCACCTGCCAACACATCTGATTCTCAAACACTGGTGGCCACCAGAGCTGGAAAGTACACATTTACCTTGGTCTGCACTACCCAAATTATCTGGTTAGCAGACACCATTGCCCACTAGAGCTGCATCTCAGCAGGGGGATGATGGTACTCTTGCTGGAGGTGACCTGGAGGGGTTACTGTTACTCTCCTGGGCTATTTCTCAGAAGGGTTGACTGCTTCTCTTCCAAGAATAATCAGGAGGGCTATGATGCACTCACCTGGCATCAGATGCAGTGGCTTGTGGTAGTTGTTTGCAGTGGCAACTTGATGCCTGCCTCTGCAATGTGCAACAACTTCTGGCATGGCTCATGCAGTCATGCAACTAGAAGGTTCCTTCCATTGGGCCACTAGAGTAGCAACCAGCTCCTAAAACTGGCCAGCCAGGTGAATGATAGGTTCATACATGTGTACTAGGCTAATGGCCCTGGGGTCTTTACAAGCCTAGCCCATAGAAGTGCCCTAGCAACCAGCTCCAAAAATTGGCCAGCCAGGAGAATGATAGATTCATAGGTGTGTACTAGCCTAATGTCCCTGGGGCCTTTACAAGCTTAGCCCATAGAAGTGCCCTGACATTGTGCCACCAGTTGTTAGTTCCCAGTGCCTCTATCAAGTAGAGCCACCGGAGTGATCCCCGGATGAACTTTCTTTTTCCATCCACTCAAGATTTCTCTTGAAGAAGGCTAGTGAAGTGCTCTGCTTGACATGTATAGGTAGGTTCATAGGTAGGTACTAGGCTATCGGCCCTAGGGCCCATACAAGCCTAGCCAAAAAATGTACCCTGGCTTTCCCCACCCAAGAAAATTATTTTCTTATGCCCCTGTATGGGAAGTCTATTCCAGAGCATGGGCCACCCACTCAAGATTTCTCTTGAAGAAGGCTAGTGAAGTGCTCTGCTTGATATGTATGGAAAGTCTATTCCAGAGCATGGGCAGTCTCTGGGTTATAAACCTGTCCCGCCAGCATGTTCTGCTGATTGTGGTAATAAGGTTGAGGTCTCTAGAGCATGTGGTGCGAAGGGATTGGGATTTCTTTGGTGTAACATTTCAAACAGAGCTGGGTCAGACATGGCTCTGTAAGTCAAGCAGAGATCATCTCTTAGTAGACGATATGAGACAAGAGAATAGCTGGAGTTTTTTGAGTCTGTCTGTGTAGGATGTGTTTAAGGCCTAGGATCCTCTTTGTGGGGTACTTTTGCGGCCTCTCCAACTGTTGCATGTGTCTAGTGAGGTACATACCAATTGGAGCATTAGACTCTATGATTGATCTAATGAGAGAAGAGTAGAGAGAGAGATTATGACTTCTTTCTTCCTTGATGCAAAACCCTTGGTAATGAAATGTGCCACATAGAAGGACTTTCTGACTACAATGGCAATGTGGTTGTCAAAGGAGAGGTTGCTGTCAACCTGCGTTTCCAGATCTCTTATAACACCTTCAGTGTTCAGTGGGCTCCCATCGATGTGGTATTTAGTGGGAACTGGGTTTTTCTCAAAGGGGATGATGACGCATTTTTTGGCATTAAGCTTAAGGCAATGGTTTCTACACCAGTCATTGGTCTCAGTGAGGTCTTTCTGTAGGATCTCTGCATCACTTGGGGAGTTAATAATGGCTCCCAGCTTGCAGTCGTCTGCAAATCTGGTAAGCCAGAGTCCCTCTGCGTTGGCCTGGAATTCTGAGAAGTAGATGCCAAACAAGAGAGGACTCAGAACCAATCCCTATGGGACTCCACTCATGACTGGTTGGCAGTCTGACTTGGAGTCTGCTACTTTCACAGTGTGGGATCCATCTGTGAGCCAATTTGTAACCCACCTAACGATATAGGGGTTGATGCCTAGTTTGCCAAGTTTATCAATAATTCCTGAGTGAGGAATGTTATCATAGGCCTTGGCCAGTTCGAGGTAGGCTGTATGAACTGCCTTACCTTCATCCAACGCTCTAGTGACTGACTCAAAGAAGTCAATCAGGTTGAGCAGGCATGATCTACCTTTCACAAAACCAAATTGTGTGGGACCTAGAGTTTGGAGATTACCTATATCCTTGTTAATTAGGTCCATGATAATGCGGCTCCATAGCCTTACATATCAGACTCATCAGGCTAATGGGACGATAATTTCCAGTGTCTGTAGTCACTCCTCCTTTATGGAGAGGGGTGACTGTAGCAGTCCACTATTCAGTAGGGACAATGCCTGAGGTGAGGCTGAGAGTGAACAGGGCACACAGATGTGGTGCCAGATCTCTTTGTAACTCATGTAGAAAATAGCCAGGGATATTGTCAGGACCCATGGAAGATGTATTCTTGACCTCAAATAATGCAGCTTTAACCTGTGCTGCAGTAATGCTGGGTGCTTGGCATTCCTCCGGTATTGAGACTGGTCCTTTAGGGAGGAGAGAGGGGTAAAGTTGGCACTGAATCTGTCGGCCAGTAAGTTGGCAATATCTGCTGGCTCAGTATAGGAGGTACCATTGTGCAGTAACTGAGAACAAATCTGGGTATTGCCATGGAGATTCTTGATATAACTATAGAAGGCTTTGTGGTTTTTAGTGTCTGCCGCAATTCTGCCTTCATAGCTGACTTTGGAGGTTTTGATGAGGGATCTCTACTTTTTGTTGAGATTAATAAGGGAATTTTTCCAGTCTTGGGACTTTACCTTTTTCAGCAAGTTTCCTCCTTCTGTTGTAGAATTTATTTATGGCAGGGGACCACCAGATTGGCTTCCTTTTTTTGGAGGAGAGCATCTTGATTCTGTTGGGTATGGCTAGTTCCATACATTTATGTACGTGTTCGTACAGTGCATTGGTGCATGATTCAGCAGTCATGCATCTATTTTCCATTGGCATGGGTGCCGTGAAGTTAGCCACCTCTGTTTTTAGGAGTCCAAAGTCAGCTTTGGAGAAGTTTGTCATGGTGGATACCTTTGCAGGGGGTATGGGTGAGATGTGGATTTCCATGGTGATTAGTTTGTGGTCGGATCTAACCAGGGAGCAATTGACTAGTGGTGTAGAGCAACAGTTGCCCATGTTAGTAATAACCAGGTCAAAAATGTCGGTTCCTCTAGTGGGGGTAAGAATGAGTTGGTCCTGGGCATTGGAACTGATGAATTCCAGGAAACATTGGGCCAATGCATTGGTGCTTGAGTAGATTTCCCAACTGATGGAGGAGTATTGAAGTCACCTAGTATGAGAGTGTTGGGTTGGATCTTAATAGTTTCCAGGGTGCTTAGGAATGCAGAGTGAGAGTTTTGGGACATGGTTGGGGACCTAGCAGGCTATGACCTGAATCGCCATCTTACCCAATGTTAGTTGTACCTGGAGTATCTCAGATGCGTTATGCTAGGCTACTAGTCTAGAGGTGTGCATATCCTTTATGAATATGGAGACACCTCCGCCTTTGGAGCTTCGGTCCATGTTCTGGAACCAAAAGGTGTGGAATGAGTTATAGCCTGGTAGCACAGGGGTGTTTTCTGCTGCTTTAAATCAGGTCTCCGTTACAGCACAAATGTCAATGTTCTCCATTTTGAGGAGTGTTTTGAGTGAGTGCATCTTGAGATTTAGACTTCTAGCATTGAGCAGCATGACTCTCAGATTGCATTTATTTATAGCTGTTATGGTGGTAATTTGGTCTTTGGAACACTGCCTAAAAAAGGCACTATAGTGGTGGCAAGAGCCTTAGCCAGTCCCCGGAAACCCAGGGGTGACAGATGCAGGCCATCTCTGGCATAGCAAGGTCTGTAAATCATGTCATCCCAAGCATACAGACAGTGGATCCCCTTAGAATGACACCAGAAACTTAGCCAATTGTTGAAGTCAATCATTTTCTGTTTGTATTGTGGTATCATTCTGGGCAATGGTAGGATGCTTCTCACGGCTAGGGTCATACCTGCCTGGGTCACATAATCCAAGAGCTCCACCATGTCTCTTTTCATGTAGTTCAGGGAGGTGGGTATCAGGTCATTCACACCCACATGGACAATGACAGAGTCATACTTGTACTTGTTGTGGAGTGACCTGAGTGTGTGTGTTATGTGTTGGATTCTGGCACCTGATAGACAGCTGACTGTTACCTTCTCCTTATTCAACCTAGTGAGTGGGACATCAGTGTGCCTCACTATTGTGTCACCTATGATTATTGTATTGGGCAAGCTGTTTTGCCTTAAGGGCTTAGGTTGAGGGGCACACTGTGTAGGTGAGGTATGTGTCGTGTGGTTTGTGGTGTGTTGTGGTGGTCGAGTGCATTTCTGCCTTGGAGTTCTCTGCTGTTTGGGTAGAATTCTATTGAGAGCCTCCATGAAGGTGGGTGCATGGTTTGTGTTTTTATGTGAGGGCTGTGATGGTGGGTGTTCTGCAGAGCTATGTGTTCCATGTGGTGTGATGCAAGTGTTGACCTTCTCCTCTTCACCAGCTATTCCGGTCTTGCTCGTGCTGAGGTGTGTTACCCTCTGAGCCAGCCTGGCACCCTTCCATACCAAGATGCTACTTTTTTCTCATCCTGATGTTTCTCTTGTGTGTCATTACTTGTTCACTGCCCAACTGCCCCATCACCAATTTCCCACCCTTTATATATTTGCATCCATCCACTGTTCTCTGCTCCCTTGACTGCCTATCCATCCCCGTCACTATTCTGTCCACCCCTCTATATGTTTGTGTCCATCTGCTATTCTGTCCACCTTTTGTGTGCCTATTGTCTCTGCCTGCCTGATTCTGTCTTATGCTTGTTTGTCATTGCTACCTGCCATTCTACCTGTACCCCATACACAACCCATTCTTCATTATCAGCTCCATCTAGTCTTTTTCCTAACAAAAGATTCACCACCTTCCCCCCTCCGTCCCTCTCCCCATTTCCATACTTTATAGCTACCTTTGTCTGTTTCCCCTTTACTTACCGGTTTCACCTTATTTCCTATCTACCCCACTTTCACCCCATTTATATCATGAACAACATTTTCCATTGATATGCAGACCTGCACTGGTCTATCTAATGGTCACCCTGCTGCCCTTCTTGAGCCAGACATGTATGAGATGCAGGTGCATGATGCTACATTACTCATGTGAGCATGCACTGCCTTGGCTGTACCTGTTTGTCTTCATTTTGACGTCCATCATGCAAGTCATCTGCCCCACTATAGTACTTCTCCAGCCATGAAACAGCCTCTCCCATTCTAGCTATGCTTCTGTTTATTATGTGTTATTATTTATTTTATGAGTATTTACGTTTACTGTGTTTATTCTGTTTAGACATCAGTACTGTTCAATGCCTAATACATGTTTGATTAGCTACGTGTCTCATTGCTTAGGGGCCACTTCGAAAACTAATTCCTATGAATCCTACCCAAAGCCTTCCTGTAGTAACGCTAGTTCCTTAAAGTGCACTTGACAGCCCGTAGTGTCCAGAGGTCATAACAATACTTTCCCAAAACAGTACACAACGGGTTAACACTCCATCTTAATTAAATTCAGTAAATATGCTTTCCAGATATTTTTGTAGACATCTGTCAGAATGCACTAGTCTGTTTAATGATGCTTTCTGGCTGTCAGTACACATGACGATGTAATGTAAAACTCTGCTTTTATTGCACTCATGAATTCAGTCCTCTCATCACCAGTAACTAGCTGAAATGAGCTGTTCTTTTTCTGCTTTGTATGTGGCTATGACTTCTGTTTGAATATTTCAGCATCAGAAGTCCAGCTGTTTTATTTATTTATTTATTTATTTATTTATCATTTGTTGACCGGGAATGTCCGACTAGGTTCCACAGAGCCTGTTTTCAGCGGAGGCCCGGGGAGAAATGCTCCAGATTCTGTTCTGAGCAACAATACCCTATCCTGTAGAAACTTAGAAAAGAAGGGGCATATGTGATCTAATAAACACACTGACATACACAGAGATGTTGGGGGTAAATGTGCAGGTCAGGAAAAATCTCAGCAACTAAGGCAAGCAGCTTTCTCTCTTAAATAAATGAACGTGATGTACCCCACCCCCAGATCTACCAGTACCACTGAAGTTTGGTAAGGACAACCAATCCATTCCTATGAAACATGAAATGCCATGGCTCAAATAACCCTTAGAACTCATACAATTGACCAGTAGCTAAAATAGCTCAACTTATTATCTGCTCTGATGATGAGGTCTATGCAGCCCATTTTTAAAGTAATTAATTTCACACCAAAAGATTTCGGGTTTTGTATAGCCAGTTTGGCATATTTTCTAAAATAGTTAACATTACTTTAACTCATTAATACCTATGTGGTGTGGAGTTTCACACCTTTAGCAGCCTACGCACACCTTGCTTTCCAGAGCATTTTCTGAAAAATAAAGTTAAAAAGCATAAGATAAAGAAATGCAAACATTTTGTGAACATTAAAAGCTGTTAACTGTATAAATAGCAATGTTATCAGTAAGACATATTCTTGACAATGATAATTGTGCATTCAGTCATTTCATAAATACTGTTATATATCATAATGCACACAAAACTCAAATTATATTTTTGTAAACTTTCACAAATTTGCATATCTTGAAACTGTATTATCGAGACATAAATTGTTAGAACATTTTTGTTAATCACACCTAAGCTTTCACTTGACAAGAAATTTCTCTGTAAGCATGTTTATTGAAATATTTACAGAAATATGAAAACACATGCTTGTTTGTATAAATAGCAAACCAAATAACATTGGATATCTCGGGATGTGCAACTTACAGAACAAAGATCAAAGACAGTGTTCTTCAACAATATCTAAAGTTCCCATACCTCTCAAGTGTACCTCATTACAAGGAACATACCTCATTTGGGATCTTAAAAAGTTCATGTTCCTCGAAGTTCCTTGAAGTTACACAATGAAAGACTGTGTCACACATTCAGTGTTAGGAATTTTTTTTAAGTGAAATCCATGGTAAATAGAAATTAAGCATATTAATTCATTAAAAGATCTTCTTTATAAGTAAAACCAGCATATTTTAACCATCCTATGGCCTTCCTAGTAGAAGTTGTTAGTAAGCCATTAGTATGTGTTCCACATTTTGCCCATTTTTTCCACATTATGAGGGCGAGTGTTCCTCATTTTGGAGATGGAAGGTTGAGAGCTATGAAAGTTCCATTCATTTAATGTCATGCAACAGTTTTTAAGTCACTCGGTTTTTTTTTTGGAGTACATGCAGAAATATTGCTTATTTTAATAATTACAAGTAAACAACTAGCACTATCTCCAGTATAATGTGATATAAACCAGCACTGTCAGTGAATTGTCTTGTCTCCCACAAGGGTGTTTCACATCATATACTTCAATAACGTAGGTCTGTCAATTTCGAAAATAAAAATATATATTTGAAAATATGAATAATAAGTGGCAAACAAAGGTTAATTCCTCCACTGCAGGACTTCCCAGACTAACAAGCTTAGTGTCATTTTATTAATAACTCCCTGCCCATTCTAATGCTGTGTACTATTAGCTAGTAAGTCACTTAAAGAAGCCAGACACAAAAAAAGTTATTTGCACCATAAGGTGGTATGGGTGTGAACTGGAAGTATACAAAAAGGCCATTTTAGGCTTCAGTGAGTTAAAATTTCTCTACCCAGACTTATGTTTTTCTTCACTTTGTATGAAGCTCTCCTTCATAGTTATAAATGTGATCATATGTGCTGCATTTCTCTTTAAGTTTTTTTTTAATCTTGTGAGTATCATTTCACCTTAAAAAGGATGCCCATGCAACTTTAAAATCTGTTGTCTACAAAAACAGAACAATAACATATTTTTTTTTATGTCTCCTCTTCAACTTCCACTTATTTGTATTAATAAGGACTCAGGGAGGATGAACCAATCACTACAGAGTCTTATTTAAAAGCATTGACATCATAACAAAAATATCCAATCACAGCTAACAGCCGTGACATCAATATAATGCTACACCTGTCCAATCTCAGCTGCTGACACTGCTGTCACCACAAACAGCTACTACCAAATTACTGCTGACAGCATCTCTGCTATTACAGCACCAGCATATCCATGCATCACTGTCAACAGGATATTACTCCTGCTCAATCACAGCTCCTGACCTTGCTGTTTCCATAGTGTCACTGCCATCCAATCGCAGCTGCTGATACTGTTGCCACCACAAACAACTATGGCCCAATTACTGCTGACAGCAGCTCTGTCACTAGAATGCCAGTGTATCCAGTCACAGCTGTGAGAAGGACATTATCCCTGGCCAATCCCAGCCCCTGACCTTCCTCAGTGTGTCTGCCATCCAAGCATAGCTGTTGATCCTTCTGTCATCATACTGTATGCACCTGACCAGGCATATCCATGCCGTATGCACCTGACCAGGCATATCCATGCCGTATGCACCTGACCAGGCATATCTATGCCGTATGCACCTGACCAGGCATATCCATGCCTTATGTACCTGACCAGGCATATCCATGCCGTATGTACCTGACCAGGCATATCCATGCCGTATGTATCTGACCAGGCATATGCAAGAGGGACCTCAAAGCTTCCTTACAAAAAGAATACAAGGCATAACAAACCTGTCTTATGCAGAGCACCTTAAAGCCCTTTCCCTCAACCCAGTCTCCTATAGATTGCTGATCTATCCCTGGCTTATAAGGTATCCATAATCCCCACACTTAGGATGTCCTACATATTTGTAAGTCAAAGAGTACCAGAAATACTAGGTCTAGAGACATGAATTTTGCCTGTGACTTAAACAGAACATGCTGGAGAGACAGATATGTGTGCCAGAAACTGCCTCTCCTATGGAACAGGCTTTTCATCCATATGAAGCGGAGTTTGTCTATTACCCAGTTTAAGCACAACCTAGACAGGTGGATGGGGAATAGGAAATATACACCGGGCCTGGCACCCATGTCTCTTATGGACTGAGGTAGCTTATAAATGCCTGGCCATCAGTGTCCTATTTGGATGCAGGACATCATTATTCTTTTGGGAAAACTTGGCTTGGCATAGAAAGATACTGTGTTTCTACAGTCACTTGTTTAAAGCTGACGTACTTTTCTCTTCCATGTTCTTTTGCAAATCTAAAATAAACTTCACAACAAAGTCTTTCAAGTACTTAGTTTCCTTTGTTCCTTGCATGCCACTAGGCAGACAAAAGGACTTAAAAGTGCCCAGGCAATTTCAAAATGGCCAAATATAGTGGGATTGGAATGTCTGCCAGAGTAACTCCATTACTCAGTAGCACTTGATTTTCTTTTGACAGGCTACAAACAGCTATTCTGTCATTGCCAGTTTCTTTCATATGTCAGGGAAATAGGTTCTAGTCCTTGACAGATCAAGCAAGAAAGAAATGTAAAGTATAAAAAAAAATAACAAATTAGTTCAGCATAAAGGAAAAAGAAAAAGCCAAAAATAGGCAAATTGTGGAGATCAGCTGACCCTTAAAATTACTGACAGATAATATTAACTGGTTAACAGACTCATCCAACTTATAATATTTCATTAAATGTTATGACAGCTTAGCATTTCCTTTTTCAAAGCAATCAGACCATAATACTAATCTATTCCTTTTTAGTAAGTTCATTTTAACACTCTTCTGAGTTTAATACTAATCTATTCCTTTTTAGTAAGTTCATTTTAACACTCTTCTGAGTTTCTTAAATCTAAAGGTGTGTGCAATGGGAAGCACGATTTCCATGTTGATAATAATTGAGTTTTAAAAACATATTTCTTAACAGTTTTAAGAAATGATTTCATATATGCAGAGTCTAAAGATTGAAATGATCTACCTGGAAATGTATTTACTTATAAGATAAATTTTATTAACTAGATGAAAGGATTGTTACACATTTCTAATTTAAAAAACTTCAAAACGAGCGTGAAGGAACCAAAGGTGGAGGTATGTCCATCTTCATTAGCACCAAATACATTTTGAAACTGGTCAAACAGCATGACTCTCGAACTACTCCATGTCCAATTAACTATTGGGAAAGTACCATACCACATCATTGCTAGCTATAGCTATAGATCCCCCACCATGAACCGGGATAAGCACACTGCCTACCTCAGTTTACTGGAATCTCTCACCATACAGCCCAGTACCTTAGTCATGGGAGATTTTAACTATCCTTCCATAGACAGGGGACATACATGAGCAAAAACACACTCACCTAGAGGTTCCTGGACATTTTTAACACAAACTGTCTGGAACAGATAGTATGCACCCCACTAGGGTGTCTAATGTTCTAGACATGGTAATCACCAACATGGGGGGAATCACTGTATTTCCTCATGCCTGATGCCCTTTCTGGTTAAGTCAGACCACAAATCAGTCTTGTTTGAAGTAACTACTGGAACCGACATCCTCACAGGAACAAAAATTATAAAAACGTTATCAAAGCTAAATACAGCCTACTAAGTGATAGTATAAATAGCTTCATACCATCCACAACTGCAGAAACCAATTATCACTATGCAGAAGTGTATGCAAATGCCCTGTGCAAACACTTAAGTGATTCGATAAACTCTGCTGTACCTGACTGAATCATCTTCTCATAAAAACAAACCACCTTGGTGAACAAGTATAAACAGATTATATAACAAGAGGAAGAAACTGTTGTCCAAAAGCAGGAGGGATACCACTCTGCAGATAGCTCCCTCCTAAGCCTAAACAGGAAAATCAGAAATCTTGTAAAGTCTTCTAAAGCAAATTACAAAACTAAAATCGCATCCCTTTCCAAGGATAATCATAAGGCATTCTTTAACTGCATCTGAAGTCTAAAAGGGAATGCCCAGCTATGTGTCAAACTGGTTGTAGATGGGATCACTCTTGCTACACTGGAAGATATTACCAACATGCTAGCTGACAGATTCAGTGCAAACCTTACACCCCATCCCCACATACCATATGCCAAAGCATGCCTGACACCAGTCCTCTGCCTAGTATCGCTAGAGAACATGTAAACTCTGTGCTTGCCAAGGCCAAAAACACAGCCTCAATGGGACCAGATAATATCCCAGGTTGTTTACTAAACAATCTAAAACAAGACCTAGTGGACTCACTTGGTGTTCTCTTTAATCATAGCTTGAGAACTGGGTATGTTGCTGCAGAATGGAGAACAGCAAAAGTAATCCCTCTACACAAAGTGGGGGGCCATCGACTAACCCTAAGAACTACAGATCCATAAATTTAACCAGCCTTATCTGTAAGGCCATGGAAAGAATTATCAAGGACCTTATCAACAAGGACATAAGCAATCAACAAACACTGGACCCAACCCAGCTTGTCTTCATTAAGGGTAGATTGCGCTTCTTAAACCAGGTAGACTTCTTTGAGAATGTCACCAAAGACATGAACGAAGGTAAGACAGTGTACGCAGCCTATCTCAACCTTGCCAGGGCTTTCAACATAATTCCTCACTCTGGTATCATTCAGAAACTTTCCCAGATGGGGATTAACCCTTACGATACTAAAAGGAAATCCAATTAGCTCAGTGACAGAACACACACTGTCAAAATTAGTGACTCCACCTCCACCAGTAGACCTGTCACCACAGGAGTACCACAGGGGTCTGTGCTGGACCTCATAATGTTTGGCATCTATTTCTCAGAAGTCCAGGCCAAAGTAAATGGCCTTTGGCTCACCAAGTTCGCTGATGATTGCAAACTGGGTGCAATCATCGAGTCCCCCAATGATATCAACATATTACGAGAAGAGCTAACACTAACAAATGATCGCTGCCAAAGCCATGGTCTAAAAGTAAAAGCAAAAAAAATGTATTATTCCCTTTAGCAAAATGTAATTTCCTACAAATTACAATATTGATAGCACCTCCATGAGTTCTAACCCAGTGATTTGAGACTTAGGAATACAGGTTGATAGCAATCTGAACTTTGACACAAAGTTTCCAGAGTGGTAAGGACAGTTTTCTACACAGTGCACCTCATAAGCAAGGGCATAGCATTAATGAAAGTCAAGCAATGTTATAAACTCCACTGTACGCGACCATCATCAGAACTCTAATAGAGTATAATGTACCTTTTTGCATGAACCTTACCACACACCTGCAGCAGCTTGAGAAGTTTCTCACTTAAGAAAATACAGGGACTCCAAACTATGATCTTTGTGGACAGGCTGAAAGTCCTCTCACTTTATTCTGTATCTTATAGGCTGCTGTGAGGTGACCTGTGCCTGGCCTATAGGGCAATCTCTAACCCTGCCCTAATGGAAATGCTGCACATCCACAAGTGAAATGGCTCAAGAGTCACTCACTCTAGGAATCCCAACCGAGCTTGTGACATCAACAGAACATGCTGGAGAGACAGAGATGTCTCCCAGACACTGATGCTTCTCTGGAATAGACTTCCTATTCACATAAAACAGAACTCCTCAGTGACCCTATTCAAATGTTACCAAGATATATGGATGGGAGACAGCAAAGTCAACCCAGAGTGGCACTCACATCCCTTTTGGTCATTCGTAGCCGGTGTTGATCACAGACCCATTCTGCGAACAACTCAAAAAAGAACAAATGGGGATACTTGGGATGAACGTGGCCAGGCTTGTAAAGGCATCAGGGCTGCTAGCTTATAAACCTCTTATGAACTCACAAACCTGTAAGAACTAGGGATGCTAGCTTATAAACCTCCTATGAACCTACAAACCTGTAAGAACTAGGGATGCTAGCTTATAAACCTCTTATGAACCTACAAACCTGTAAGAACGAGGGATGCTAGCTTATAAACCTCTTATGAACCTACAAACCTGTAAGAACTAGGGATGCTAGCTTATAAACCTCCTATGAACCTGCAAACCTGTAAGAACTAGGGATGCTAGCCTATAAACCTCCTACGAACCTGTAAGAACTAGGGATGCTAGCTTAAAAACCTCATATGAACCTACAAATCTGTAAGAACTAGGGATGCTAGCTTATAAACCTACTACAAACCTACAAACCTGTAAGAACTAGGGATGCTAGCTTATAAACCTCGTATGAACCTACAAATCTATAAGAACTAGGGATGCTAGCTTATAAACCTCCTATGAACCTACAAACCTGTAAGAACTAGGGATGCAAGCTTATAAACCTCCTACGAACCTGTAAGAACTAGGGATGCTAGCTTATAAACCTCCTATGAAGCTACAAATCTGTAAGAACTAGGGATGCTAGCTTATAAACCTCCTATGAACCTGTAAGAACCAGGGATGCTAGCCTATAAACCTCCTACGAACATATGAACCTGTAAGAACTAGGGATGCTAGCCTATAAACCTCCTACAAACCTATGAACCTGGAAGAACTAGGGATGCTAGTCTATAAACCTCCTATGAACCTATGAACCTGTAAGAACTAGGGATGCTAGCCTATAAACCTCCTACGAACCTATGAACCTGTAAGAACTAGGGATGCAAGCCTATAAACCTCCTATAAACCAACAAACCTGTAAAACCGAGGGATGCTAGCCTATAAGCCTCCTACGAACCTACGAATATATAAGAAACAGGGATGCTAGCCTATAAACCTCCTATGAACCTATGAACATGTACAAACTAGGGATGCTAGCCTATAAACCTCCTATGAACCTACAAACCTGTAAGAACTAGGGATGCTAGCCTATAAACCTGCTACGAACCTACAAACCTGTAAGAATTAGGGATGCTAGCCTATAAACCTCATATGAACCTGTAAGAACTAGGGATGCTAGCCTATAAACCTCCTACAAAACTGTGAACCTGTAAGAACTAGGGACGCTAGCCTATAAACCTCCTATGTAACTGTAAGAACTAGGAATACTAGCCTATAAACCTCCTATGAACCTACGAACGTGTAAGAACTAGGGATGCTAGCCTATAAACCTCCTACAAACCTGTAAGAACTAGGGATGCTAGCCTATAAACCTCTTACAAACCTACAAACCTGTAAGAACTAGGGATGCTAGCCTATAAAACCTCCTACAATTCTGTAAGAACTAGGGATGCTAGCCTATAAACCTTCTACAAACCTGTGAACCTGTAAGAACTAGGGATGCTAACCTATAATCCTCCTACAAACCTACAAACCTGTAAGAACTAGGGATGCTAGCCTATAAACCACCTATGAACCTACGAACCTGTAAGAACTAGGGATGCTAGCCTATAAACCACCGACGAACCTGTAAGAACTAGGGATGCTAGCCTATAAACCTCCTATGAACCTACGAACCTGTAAGAACTAGGGATGCTAGCCTATAAACCTCCTACGAACCTACAAACCTGTAAGAACTAGGGATGATAGCCTATAAACCTCCTATGAACCTACAAACCTGTAAGAACTAGGGATGCTAGCCTATAAACCTCCTACGAACCTACAAACCTGTAAGAACTAGGGATGCTAGCCTATAAGCCACCTACGAACCTGTAAGAACTAGGGATGCTAGCCTATAAACCTCCTACAAAACTGTAAGAACTAGGGATGCTAGCTTATAAACCTTGTATGAACCTACAAATCTGTAAGAACTAGGGATGCTAGCTTATAAACCTCCTACGAATCTACAAACCTGTAAGAACTAGGGATGCTAGCTTACGAACCTACGAACCTATAAGAACTAGGGATGCTAGCTTATAAACCTCCTATTAACCTACAAACCTGTAAGAACTAGGGATGCTAGCTTATAAACCTCCTATGAACCTGCAAACCTGTAAGAACTAGGGATGCTAGCCTATAAACCTCCTACGAACCTGTAAGAACTAGGGATGCTAGCCTATAAACCTCCTATGAACCTGTAAGAACTAGGGATACTAGCTTATAAACCTCATATGAACCTACAAATTTGTAAGAACTAGGGATGCTAGCTTATAAACCTCCAACAAACTTACAAACCTGTAAGAACTAGGGATGCTAGCTTATAAACCTCCTACGAACCTACGAACCTGTAAGAACTAGGGATGCTAGCTTATAAACCTCCTATGAACCTACAAACCTGTAAGAACTAGGGAAGCTAGCTTATAAACCTATGAACCTGTAAGAACTAGGGATGCTAGCCTATAAACTTCATACGAACCTATGAACCTGTAAGAACTAGGGATGCTAGCCTATAAACCTCCTACGAACCTGTAAGAACTAGGGATGCTAGCTTATAAACCTCGTATGAACCTACAAATCTGTAAGAACTAGGGATGCTAGCTTATAAACCTCCTACGAACCTACAAACCTGTAAGAACTAGGGATGCTAGCTTATAAACCTCCTACGAACCTACAAACCTGTAAGAACTAGGGATGCTAGCTTATAAACCTCCTATGAACCTACAAACCTGTAAGAACTAGGGATGCTAGCTTATAAACCTCCTATGAACCTGTAAGAACTAGGGATGCTAGCCTATAAACCTCCTACAAACCTATGAACCTGTAAGAACTAGGGATGCTAGCCTATGAACCTCCTACAAACCTATGAACCTGTAAGAACTAGGGATGCTAGTCTATAAACCTCCTATGAACCTATGAACCTGTAAGAACTAGGGATGCTAGCCTATAAACCTCCTACGAACCTATGAACCTGTACAAACTAGGGATGCTAGCCTATAAACCTCCTATGAACCTACGAACCTGTAAGAACTAGGGATGCTAACCTATAAACCTCCTACGAACCTACAAACCTGTAAGAACTAGGGATGCTAGCCTATAAACCTCCTACAAACCTATAAGAACTAGGGATGCTAGCCTATAAACCTCCTTCAAAGCTGTGAACCTGTAAGAACTAAGGATGCTAGCCTATAAACCTCCTACGTAACTGTAAGAACTAGGAATGCTAGCCTATAAACCTCCTATGAACCTACGAACATGTAAGAACTAGGGATGCTAGCCTATAAACCTCCTACAAACCTGTAAGAACTAGGGATGTTAGCCTATAAACCTCCTACAAACCTACAAACCTGTAAGAACTAGGGATGCTAGCCTATAAACCTCCTACAAACCTATAAGAACTAGGGATGCTAGCCTATAAACCTCCTACAAACCTGTGAACCTGTAAGAACTAGGGATGCTAGCCTATAATCCTCCTACGAACCTGTAAGAACCAGGGATGCTAGCCTATAAACCACCTATGAACCTGTAAGAACTAGGGATGCTAGCCTATAAACCACCTACGAACCTGTAAGAACTAGGGATGCTAGCCTATAAACCTCCTATGAACATACGAACCTGTAAGAACTAGGGATGCTAGCCTATAAGCCTCCTACGTACCTGTAAGAACTAGGGATGCTAGCCTATAAACCTCCTACGAACCTACAAACCTGTAAGAACTAGGGATGATAGCCTATAAACCTCCTACGAACCTACGAACCTGTAAGAACTAGTGATGCTAGCCTATAAACCTCCTACAAACCTACAAACCTGTAAGAACTAGGGGTGCTAGCCTATAAGCCTCCTACGAACCTACGAACCTGTAAGAACTAGGGATGCTAGCCTATAAACCTCCTACAAACCTACAAACCTTTAAGAACTAGGGATGCTAGCCTATAAACCTCCTATGAACCTACGAACCTGTAAGAACTAGGGATGCTAGCCTATAAACTCTTACGAATCTGTAAGAACTAGGGATGCTAGCCTATAAACCTCCTACAACCCTACAAACCTGTAAGAACTAGGGATGCTAGCCTATAAACCTCCTACAAACCTACAAACCTGTAAGAACTAGGGATGCTAGCCTATAAACCTCCTACGAACCTGTAAGAACTAGGGATGCTAGCCTATAAACCTCCTACGAACCTATAAGAACTAGGGATGCTAGCCTATAAACCTCCTACGAACCTGTGAACCTGTAAGAACTAGGGATGCTAGCCTATAAACCTCCTACGAACCTGTGAACCTGTAAGGACGTGTGTTATTTGAAACGCAAATGAGTAAAAAAGTTTTGGGAAAACTTTGTAAACAAGATTTTTTCAAAGATGTAAAAAAATGGATAAAATAAACATGGACAGGATTAAATGTGATTTTAAGAAGAAAAGTAAAGAATATGGTAAAAGAATTGATAAAAAGTTATTTTATGTTATATGGAATGAAAAAATAAAATGAAATTATGTTTAATGGTAAATGGATTTTAGAAACAGTATTAAGTAAAATCAGATAGTGGTTATGGAAAAAGGAGTGGGGGTCTAGTAGGGATGAAAATTTAGTATGATTGTAAAGGAAACTTTGAATATGTCTAAACAGATTTGTATATTTATTTGTACATCTGTAAATGTTTGTAAATATTTTGTATATAAATAAAAGACGCCTACACTTTTTGATAGCTGCTGTTGGATCTTTTACACCCACCTGAGCTACCACTGATTGAAGCAGATGGGATCTCAGTTTAACATCTCATCAGAAGGACAACACACTCAGTAGTGCAGCACCCCCCTGTAACATATATGCTGTCACATCCTGGATACAAACCTGAATGTACTTTGGCAAGCAGTAAGTAAAGCATATGCATATGTCACAGCCCATGGCTCTGTGTTTTATTGTGTGGTGTGCATAATACAAGTTGTCCAAAAACACAGAAAACTGGTGATAATCAGGTTGGTTCAGCTGTGCGACAGCTTCAAAAATATTTATATTATAAAATGAGATACTGTTTGACCCTGGGTCGCAGACAGCAAACTTTAAAGCTCATACATCTACAAATATGAACAGGGTTTACAATTATGAAATTATTTAATAAACAATTTATTAATAAGTAAATGTTATGTTACAAACTATTCTATTTAATTTTATATCCATTAATTATTAAAACTGAAGATTTACTAGTTGGATTTTATTTTAAGCCTCAGCTGAGCCAGTTTATGGCATCATACAGTATTTTTGCAGCTGAAAAGCGGCCAACTGAAGGCCGTATGCTGAAATGAACAGGGTGAATTTTGTCGACCAACAAACTGATCAAAATAAAACAGTGTTCAGAAATTATTGTAAACATATTTGTACGAAAGTATTTAAAGTGGTCTGTGGCTACGTAAGCATCATTGTTTTGAAACAATATAACTATAAAATTCTGTGATCATGCAAAGCATTACCTTTACATAGCAGCAGATGAAAATGTGCTTATGAGTTAGTCTGAATGTATCCACAAAACAAAGCCAACAAGATAGGAAGGTGTAATAAATGGTTTATTAAACCCAAAGGACAAATCCAATGGGTTATGAAAATAGAATAAATCCAAACCGGTTTCGGCTCAGCAGAGCCTTCTTCAGTGGACACCAATAAAAAATGAGAGCAATACATTTCAAAGGCAACTCATTATATATGTATGTGCACACCTAATGCTTAACAACATAACCAATCACAATAGTGACATAATAGACAATTAGTCATAAAATTAGAATTGGTCATTAAGACCAGGTGGAAACGGAGCTCCCAGTTTTACTATCCATTTTCTTTCTTTGAAGTTAAGTAACTCATGCCAACTGTCTTTATCTTTGCAAATCCCATTAATGTGGTCAATGATGACAAATTTGAAAGAAGCAGTTTTATGCTTTAGAGTATGTTTAAATAAAGCATTATTGGGACGTTTATTCTTAATACCACTAAGATGTTCACAAATTCTCAAGCGAAAAGCTCGAGAAGTTTGTCCCACATAGAATGCTGAACACGTACAGGTCACCAAATAGATGACCCACTTGGTACTACAGTTAGCCCACATCTTTATTTCAAAAACCTCAGAGGTATTTTTGCTAGTAAATTCATGGGTATTGGACACCCGCATACAATATGCACAGTGACCACAAGAAAAACATCCTACTATGGGACCCCCTGTCAAGGAAATTTGATTACAAACTATAGGACTTGAAACAGACATTTTGTAATGGCTAAGTCTAGAACTTATAGTGCATCCCCTTCTAAAGGAGAAAAAACATCTATCCCTGAGAAAGGGATGCAATCTCTCTTCTGCCAACAAGACATTCCAATGTCTCTGAATAATGTTGATGAAACCTTGAGTATTACGTCCATAGGTGGTAACAAGGCATATAGGCTGTATGTCCCCATTATTGTTGTGATGTATATAGCGTAATAGGTCCTGCCTATTAAAATTAGCAGCCCATTGTTTAGCCTGGTTAATAGTCCCTGGACAATAACCCCTCTCTAGACGCAAGCAGTTGAGGAGGGGATTATTACAACATATATTAAGGAAAAACTTATGGTTACATCCCCCAAAAAACAATATCTCTACCTCTTGCCTAAGATACACAAACATGCCACTAACCCACCGGGTAGACCCATTGTTTCGGGACATGGGTCCATTACTGAACCACTTTCAGAGCATTTGACTTATCATCTTAAACCTTTGCTTCCACATATCAGATCTAGAATTCAAGACACTACCCAATTCTTGGACATAATTAATGATACACAACTTGAATCTAGTTGGTTATTATGCACTTTAGATATCACCTCTCTATACACCAATATTCCACATTGGGCAGGTCTGCAGGCTTTGGACTATTGGTTGAACAGATCCAGGCTCTATAAACCAGGATTTAACACCTTTTTGATATGCTTAACAGAATATGTGCTTACCAGTAATGTTTTTTACTTTCAAAATTGGTGTTTTTGGCAAAAGAAAGGGACAGCAATGGGTGCATCATTTGCACCCATTTATGCTGATCTCTTCATGGCATATATTGAGGAGATCATTATATATGATCCTAATCACAATATTTATATGTGTGAAATGGACATTTGGCGCCGTTATTTGGATGATTGTTGGTTGGTGTGGAGGGCTGATGAGAATTATCTCAAGGAGTTTCTTAACTATCTTAATAACAATGTATGGGGCATCGAATTCAAATTGTCTTTCCACAGATCCAAAATGTTCTTTTTGGATGTGGAAATCACCAGAAATTCTGACAATACCTTGTCCACTACTATTTTCAGAAAATTTCCTGAATATAACTCCTTATTACATGCTTCCAGCCTCCACCCACAACATATCATCCAAAATATACCCAAATCGCAATTCTTAAGAGCAAAGAGGATCTGTTCTAACCAAGCATCTTATGCAAAAACACGTGATGATTTGGCCTGCAGATTTCTAGAGAGGGGTTATCATCCAGGGACTATTAACCAGGCTAAACAATGGGCTGCTAATTTTAATAGGCAGGACCTATTACGCTATATACATCACAACAATAATGGGGACATACAGCCTATACGCCTTGTTACCACCTATGGACGTAATACTCAAGGTTTCATCAACATTATTCAGAGACATTGGAATGTCTTGTTGGCAGAAGAGAGATTGCATCCTTTTCGCAGGGATAGATGTTTTTTCTCCTTTAGAAGGGGATGCACTATAGGTTCTAGACTTAGCCATTACAAAAAGTCTGTTTCAAGTCCTATAGTTTGTAATCAAATTTCCTTGACAGGGGGTCCCATAGTAGGATGTTTTTCTTGTGGTCACTGTGCATATTGTATGCGGGTGTCCAATACCCGTGAATTTACTAGCAAAAATACCTCTGAGGTTTTTGAAATAAAGATGTGGGCTAACTGTAGTACCAAGTGGGTCATCTATTTGGTGACCTGTAGTGTTCAGCATTCTATGTGGGACAAACTTCTCGAGCTTTTCGCTTGAGAATTTGTGAACATCTTAGTGGTATTAAGAATAAACGTCCCAATAATGCTTTATTTAAACATACTCTAAAGCATACAACTGCTTCTTTCAAATTTGTCATCATTGACCACATTAATGGGATTTGCAAAGATAAAGACAGTTGGCATGAGTTACTTAACTTCAAAGAAAGAAAATGGATAGTAAAACTGGGAGCTCTGTTTCCACCTGGTCTTAATGACCAATTCTAATTTTATGACTAATTGTCTATTATGTCACTATTGTGATTGGTTATGCTGTTAAGCATTAGGTGTGCACATACATATATAATGAGTTGCCTTTGAAATGTATTGCTCTCATTTTTTATTGGTGTCCACTGAAGAAGGCTCTGCTGAGCCGAAACCGGTTTGGATTTATTCTATTTTCATAACTCATTGGATTTGTCCTTTGGGTTTAATAAACCATTTATTACACCTTCCTATCTTGCTGGCTTTGTTTTGTGGATTCAGTCTTCTATTGCCGTGCAAGAGGTTTCTACGAGCATTAGTCTGAATGTAACCAGAAGACTTCATCAGTAAGGAAAATACATGTGGCTGAAACAGCATGCAGTTAAAAATAGTTAAGCATGTTGAATCACACCAGAGACACAACTACGTGCCTTAAAGGAATATTACTAAGATATGAAAAAGTGCGAATTATCTTTTCATCCCCATATCAAATTAAAATGTGATTTGATACTAATTTGTAAGGTCTTGAGTAATAACTTTTGTCTTTTTTATTATTCTTTTAAGCCAAAGAAAACTTTATTTTACACCACATCAAAAGTAATTAATAAACATTTTGATAAGATGAAAATGAAAGTTATGTACTCCCAAAACGACTGATCCATGTTGTGTTTTTTTCTGGTTGAACCTGTGGGTTACTGGATCTAACTTGGATCCCAGACTGTCCTATTCTCAAGACTTCAGTTCAAGAACCTTTGCCTCTTCTGCCCATAGCCCCTCATATTATTACAACCACCTCAAATGTAGTTTGCCACCTCTCCACGCACTAAATACACAGATCTAGACTTCGAGTGAAAAAAGCCAAAAAGCCAAGAACCCAGAGAATGAAAGTGGGCTTCCAGGTCAATCATCCCTGAGGAAACAGACTAGCTCAAGAAAAAAAAAGCAGGTGCAGGTGGGGAGGAGGGGGTTAAACCAGACAGAAAAGGCAACACAGATCCGTCACTATAGTGAGCAAATAACTTTCATATCCATCTGGGTTCAAATTGTGGGACAGAGTCCCCAGCCATGTAACACCCTAGGGAAGTCTCATGGAAGGATATTGTCCAATACAGTGGAACCATATGAAGCCCTGGACCTGGACTGAATATCCAGTTCACAGTGTGACACAAAGGTGTGATGACCTATCCAAGCTGCAGCTGCATAAATGTCAACCAAAACCGGTCTGGAGAAAAAGACTGTGGAAGTAGCCATAGCACTGGTGGAATGACCTTTGGGTTTGAAATGCAATGATTTACTTTCAAAGCACACCCAAAGGAAATATAATCAGAAAGCTTTTTGGACAAAGTAACCTTGGAAACAGCAACATCCATCTGCCAGTTAGAAAACTAGACAAATGGTTTATTAGATTTTCTAAAGGGCCTTGTTCTATCCAAAAAGAATATCAATTGTCTATGAACAAGGCAATGCCGTTTATAATCTCCTCTGTTAGAAAGGGGGATAATACTGACAAATGAATGACCTGATTCAAATTATTTTCTGATACCACCATTGGCAAAAAAGAAGGATCCAGTCTGAGGGAACCTTTGTCACGGTGGAAAATATCAGAGGGCTTGCAACTCTAATACACGCTTGGCAGAAATAAAGGCTCTAAAAACAATGTTTTACATGATAACAGCTTAAGATCAATAGTAGCAAAAGGCTTGAAGCAGAGGCGCTGGAAGCTGTTGAAGACTGAGGGGGGCAAAGGGTGAGAGGGGCACTTAGTGATCTAAAAAGGGCACTTTTTAAAACTACTCACTACCACAACATAGGGTCACTTGGAGAGCATTTTAAGCTTAGCCAAGTTTCCTTTTGGTGCTTGACTTAACATTTCCTGATTGGTCTTACCTATCCCATGGCTTATAATTGTATATTAGCCCTAGTGAGAATAAATGTGATCATACTATAAATAATTTGAGGGGACCCATGTAAGGGATGCAGCATTTAGGAACTGCCTCTATCCATTAGTGGCATGAAGGGCAATCCTGGAGTACATTTTCTATTACCCATCCTTAGATCCAAGTTGCATTTGAATGTGGACAGGAATGAGCTTTGTTTTACTTGAATGGATAGTCTGTTCTGGAACAGTGGTGGTCTCTGTGGCATATATCCGTCTCTCCACAACATTAAGTTTAGATACCTGGACTGAGTATTTCTGATGCTATTTGACTTGCTGATGTTCAGTAGGTCCATCTGTATTAGGTCGGAGGATGCCTTGTATACCAGACATGTCACCTCTAAGCACTCTGTAGAATACTGAGTATAGTGATAAATCTTTGAGGTGGTCCATGCAAGGCCTATTGTTTAGGACTTCTGTCCTTACTAAAATTGATTTTGACTAGATCTAGAGATGTTGCATGGGTCTGGAGAGATACATGCCAAAGTGGGCATTATACAAAATGATTGATTGACCTAATGAGGGCTTTGTGAAGGGGGACAATAACATCTCTAGATCTAGTCAAAATCAATTTGTTTATAAACTGTGCAATATAGAAAGACTTTCTTATGACTCTGGCCATATGTTGGTCAAAAGTTAGGTCACTGTACACACAAGTTCCCAAATTCCAAACAACTGGGTCACTTCTCAGGGGGCATTGTCAGTTTGGCAGTTCCCTGGAGTAGATTACTTCCCAAAAGATACAATAATGTATTTCTTGGAGTTTAGTTTCAAGTCACGATTCTGGCACCAGTTATTGTTTGGGACAAACCTTCCTGCATGATGGCTAAGTCATTTGGGGATTCAATGACTGCTCCTAGCTTGCAGTCATCTCAAACTTGGTTGACCAAACCCTTTGGTATTTCCTTCTACTTTTGAGATGTACATGCCAAACAGAAAAAGTCTCAGCACTGAACCCTGGGGGACTCCATTGGTGACTGGTCTCTTCCCCTGTTTTGATCCCCTGTATCCTGTGAGCAAGCATACATGTATGCATACTTTGATTCACCTTCCTGATTGTATTAAATTGTATTCCTTGTATAATACAGCACAACTTGTTAGAATGTGTTTTAAATTTGTAGTTTGGAAAAGTCTTCTAGTAAGTAATGAAATAAAATTTATGAACCAATAATGACTAAACTATCCATTTCAAAAAATTTTAACCATTAAAGGCCACTCAAACTTCTGTCATTACAATCCAACAATATTAGTAAATATGCAGAAGTAAGTCATCTAAATAATTCCACATTAAAGGGATCTGTGACTAATGACGAGGTTGCTGCTACCAACTTTATATTTCATTGTTTCATCTACAAATAAAGTGCCTGTTGCCTTGAAGAATAAATTTCCTATGCTACATTAAAAAAATGACAAGGTAGTAATTTTGCAATGGATGGCAAACTGATAACAGAAACATAGTTGCTAGATAACTCCTCCAGAGGAGGACATTCAAAGGACTACAGCATCCACTCCCTTTAAAGTACAACACAGTACAGTATTAGTGATCTAGCTGCATACTGTGGGAGTAGAACCCACAGCCTTCTGCATCAAAAGCAAGTACACTACCTGTTGTGCTACTAACAATACCAGCAACTTAGCATAAGTAGCACTAAAGTTCTCTTCCCCTGAAGCTCTCAGCTCCTTGTAAAATCCACTTGACACTAAATCTCTCAACTTCGCAGCACAAGCAATCTGGAAAAAGCCAAAATTTATAGGGGGGGGTAGACAAAAGCCAGGGGCACATTTTAAACATTGCTTGCATAATTTTGGAAAGTTGCTAGAATAAAATGTTGTGTTTCCTTGACTGACAGTAACACCAAGGGAGACCATGAAATATAAAGTTGGAAAACGGACACTAATCTCTCTTGATAAGAAAACCAGTAACCATTATTTTCAGAGTAATCTCAGTGCTGTGACTGATTTGATATAAACCCAGCCTGACAAGGATCAAGTAGGTAACAGGACATTAATTATAAATACATTATTATACAAGGTCCATTTAGTTATGGCACTGATGAATGCACTATTGACTGCGGTGGTGGTGCTGCGGTAGCATTGTCGCCTCACAGACGTTGCCCGATCGATTCTCAGTTAGAGCATTTTCTGTATGGCGATATGCATGAATGGGTGTTCCTTCGTTGAAGGTTGTGTGTTAGGCCCGGCAAGCCAATATGTAAAAAATCTACTGCCAATCATTAGTGGACTGGAGTTCCGCTGTGATGACCCCTAACTGGGAAAAGCCGAAAGACACAAACAAACTGATGAATGCACTATTAAAAACTCTCCCCGATTTTATTTGTCTGCAGTTTTATCTAGGTCTCCAGGCTCCCTGTAAAAAATATCTTCTCTAAGCAAGGAAAAATAAAACAAACAAAAATCTTTTTGTAAAACTGCTTGCAATTAATATAAAAAGCAGTTTGTTACATTTCAAGCAATAAAAACAATAGGCACATTAGCAGTTCAGCAGTGACCGCAAATGTAGTATCGGTATTCATTTATGAAGCTAATACTGTCTGCACTACCGCACCATCGCACAGTTACAGCTGGTATAGCAGTAAGGAGACTTAAAAAAGACACAAGGTGGTGAATTACATGTAAATGCATGTTAATTCACATTATATTTTCTGCTAACATCAAGCTCTATAAAGTGGGAGCCTGACTACCCTGATTATGCCTGTATCTGTAATCTTTGAGATAGCAGGTTAAGAGCTAAAGAGCTGATATTGAGACAAGTCAGCATCTGTCAAGCTCCACTGAGTCATTATACACACCTTAGTAGAGGCTGGCTGGTACACTGGTTCCTAGATTCTTAAAGAAAAGGCAGTAAGTGACACAGTTTTTGCAGTGGCATTCATTCCCTTCTGGTATCAGTGCAAGAAATGTCACAAGAGAAACTGGCAGAAATAGTTGCGAGCTGTCTGGTTGCAATGTCTAAATACTAGCGGAGGTACATTTTCTGAAACAAACTTCATTTTAATGTTTTCTTTTACAAGATTATAACCTGAGCCTCATTATAGCTAAACAATTTGCAACAATTTCATTACGTGCAACAAGTAAGATTTACCATTTACCTACGTCACGCTTGCGTTTCTCAGCTGTCCCCGATTTAGTCTCATATTTTCATCCTGCCCCTAATAAACTTTTGATTTCTTGCTAATAATTGAGGATTATACAGTCAAATAATGGTATACTGTATATTACAGTTCTGTATTTCATATCAGAAAATACAGGATGATGAAAAAGAAAAAAAAACACAGAGGAACCTGAACAGAAAGGCAGGCGGCTAACATTCATAACTACCGGCACTACCGGAATCCCTCTCTGCTGCTTAAATGGCACTACCTACCTTTGTGGAATCCCTCTCTGCTCCTGAAATGGCTTGCTTGCACTGATTCTAATGGCAATACCCTCTTCCTGGACATAACACGGCATCTTTGCTGATGTCAGCAGAAAGTTTAAACAAAAAGCGCCGAGAAATCGGGAATGTACCATTCCTTCAAAAGTGTGGGGGGTGCCCCTTCCCCCTCCCTCTATGGTTCCGGTGCCCATGGCTCAAAGGGAGGCAAAGCCATGACCTGAAGCATAAGCAACCAAGTCTCAGGGCAGATAAGAGTCTTGAACCAGAGAGCGCAGTAGCCAAGCCTCTTTAAGAAAAGCCTTAGAAATCATCAGGGCAGCACTATTCTAAGGCTAATTTCCAGCTATTAAGTGAGAACTTGGCAAAATTTCAAGCCCGTATAAACCTGAAAACACTTCTGCCTATGCAGATCTGTTCACAGAATCCCTGTACAAGCATGTTAATTGCTGCATAGAGGCAGCTGTACCCACAAGGAAGAAGTACAGAACTAACTCAAAAAAAAAAAAAGCCACCCTGGTCTAATCACAAAATCAGTCGGATGTATAACAGAAAGAAGAAAATCATGGCAAAAAATTAGTAGGTGCAGCACCCAGAAGGATAAAAGCACTCTCATCAAACTAAACAACTCAGAGGACAAATAAAGTCTACCAAAGCTAAATTTGAAGTATGTTTGGCCTCCCAGGCCAAGGGCAACCACAAAGCATTCTTTAGCTATAGCCACAACCTCAAAGGCAATACACAATTGTGTGCAGAGCTCATTGTAAATGAAGCCACCTATACTGAGCAAGAAGATATAGCAAACCTCCAGGCAGATAAATTCAGCTCCAACTTTACTCCTCTCTCCCCCTCAACCTTCCCTCAGGAAATATCAAATATAGCTTCCCCTACTATCACTAGGGAACAAGTCCTTAATGCTCACTCTAAGACCAAGAACACTTCATCAATGGGTCCAGACAATATCCCAGGATACCTTCTAAATAGCATGAAACATGACCTATCAGGGCATCTGGAATTACTATTTAACTATAGCCTACAAACAGGCTTCGTGCCTCAAGAATGTTGAGAGGAACAGTCGTCCCTCTGCACAAAGGTGGGTCATCTATAGACCCTGGAAACTATAGACCCATAAGTCTTACTAGTCTTATATGTAAAGCCATGGAAAGAATTATCATGGAGATGATCAACAGAGATGTAGCAAACCTCCAGACACTGGACCCAACCCAGTTTGGTTTTGTCAAGGGCAGATCATGCCTACTCAACCTGGTGGACTCTTTGAGATGGTCAAAAAAGAAATGAATGAAGGCAAAATCATTCACACTGCCTACCTTGACCTGGCCAAGGCATTTGACAGAATACCCCACTTGGTCATTGTTGACAAACTCAAGACATTAGGTATGAACCCGTACGTCACTCAGTGGATAGCCAACTGGCTCACAGATAGGACCCAGGAAGTCAGAACTGGGGAGTCCAACTCTACAAAGAGGCTAGTCACAAGTGGAGATCCTCAGGGATCAGTCCTTGGACCGCTCCTTTTTGGCATTTGCTTTTCAAAAATCAAGGCCAATGTCAGTGGTCTCTGGCTGATTAAAGGAGCTGTCACTGAATCTCAAACTGAAACAAATGTTCTCCAGGAGGGGCTGACACAGACAATCAACTAGTGTCAGAGCCATGGACTCAAACTCACTGCCAAGAAATGCATTGCATTTTTATAAACAAAATTTGGGGTTGCACTAACAAACTCACATAGAATAGGGTCAGAAGATAAAGTATGCCAATTCTTTGTAATACTATTTTTATATCTATGCTGTCAGTACTAAAAGGCATGCAATAAGCTACATTGCTATAACTATTATTATGGACAGTCTTTCTTATGTTTTCTTTACGTGAAAAAAACGGGCATCCACTACTTTGTCTGTCTAACTTGACCCTTTCACATGCTTTACTAACTTCAAAAGGTTTATAACCACATTCTATAAATTCCATGCTAGTGGAACACAGTTGTTTCAAATTCTTGTTCCTGGTCATGGAGACTAGAAACTCTTAAAAGTTGACCTCTTACCACATTTTCAAAAATAGGTGGTGGATGCATACTATTACGTTCAGGATAACTATGTGTATAACCTGGTTTTCTATATCTCCTAGTGTGCCGCTTTCCATCTATGCCCCAATACAGGGTAACATCAAGGAAATCTATATAAGTGCAAGAATGTTTCATAGTAAACTTAAGAAAGGGTGTACTTGAACTTATAGCACTTAGAAAATGAATTAAACTTTCAAGGTCTCCTTTCCAGAAAATATATGTCATCAACAAAACGCTGACAGAATTTTACATGCACATTAAATTGTTCAACATTTAATATCTTTACATTTTCCCAAGAAAAGAGTAAAAATGACTTAAGAAATGTTTTGTATCATGCAAAACAATAGCAGACCTGTCTTAAATGTATTTTTACGTATAAAGACACCGGTTCAGTTAGCCATCCACCTCCATTTACAAGATTTTTATGTATTGTTGGCAAACCATTCAATGTAGGTACAACAGGATGTTCTACTATTAAGACACTGGAAGATTTCTTTAGAACTAATTTCTTTAAAGCAGTTAAAAAGAGACTTGGTGAACCTTTCAGTTAACATTTGTACAGAATAGAGTTCTATGCTGGTATATGTATTGTCATCTCTAAGCATGGTATTCATAGTAGTAACATAATACTCTAACACAATAAAGGAATTGCCTTTATCGGCTGGTCGTATTACAATGTCACTATATCTCTGTAAGTTTTCAAGTGTTTGTCTCTCATTTTTATTTAAGTTATAAAACTTATTTCATTTACAATCACTATAAGTTTCAAAATGATTATAAATCTGTTGCTCACATACATTTGAAAAAACTTCCAGAGTGGAAGACGATGTTGGACAGAACGCACTTGTTTTTTTATAGTTACATACAATTTCATGTGACAAAGAAAAAACAAACTGCTCTTTAAGAACTATTTTTTTTACAATTTCAGCTCTATAATAGTGTCAGCTAAATCAGCCCTTTGAGAAGGAATAAAAGACAAACCTTTTTTAAGTAAAGAAAGTTTGGCTTCTGTTAACTGTCTCTGCAATAAGTTCCATACTAGTTGTTTGTTATATTCCACATTTTCTTGAGAGTTTGTGGTTCTCAATCCTGAAAGGAGTTCTTTCTCTTGAATTTCTTTCCTTCAATGCTCACATCTTTGTATTCCTTGCATTGGAATTTGCAGGGTAAAGGGAGACCCAAAAAAACAGTCACCAGAAAT